>NC_080188.1:121518387-121760059 GCF_030028045.1 Hippopotamus amphibius kiboko | reverse complement strand
TACCTGACTCATTACTGAAATTTTGGAATGGGATGTCTGAGGCCTCAGTGTTTGTTTGTGTTTGTGTGTTGATATGTATCTATGTGTGTGTCATAGATGTGTGGTATTGCCAAAAATTATTTGGAAAGAATCTATTTAATTGACTTAAAGGAAATTCAGTGCTTACATAAATACTCAGAAGTAGAAAATAATCTGGACAGAATAGATTTCAGGTTCATGTCATCTGGAAAATATTCAGTAATAAAGTGATATCTGGTATTGAAAGTGGCTTAAACTTGTTGATGTGATTAATATAGGCTTGACTTTAGAGTCATTCATATTGAGTGTCACACTTTTGTTGTACTTAGGTTTACTAGAGGTCAAGTGACACCTTATTGTGCTTGAAATTTGTCAACCAGAAAAGTAACTATATGAAAAAAACAAAAACAAGAAAAGCCTTTAAGAAAAGTAAGATGTTGTTTTTCAGTAAAAGAAGGTGACAGGAATGAGAAAAAATGTGCTGGAAATAGTAGTGCATAATCAGGGTTTTCTAAGATAGGTGTAAGTTTCCTTGGTAAATGAATTTTATTGGGAGTCGGCTGCTTTAAGACTGAATGTGGTTTCTCCCTCCAAAGATTTCTTGAAATGCTGCTTTTAATAACAGATAATATGATGGTGTCTTCCTTTAAGTGACGTGTATTTACTTTTGAGATCTTTGTCACTTTGGTTAAGGAATATGTATTGTCTCACAGTGACCAATGATCTAATTTGACCAAGTGTTTTAAACTTTTGACAAAATTCCCAAATATCAGATTTTAATTGTTTCTTTTGATTTCCAGCTAACTGTGGGGTGCTTCAGAGGGCCCCTTGAGGCTCATTTGCCTGCCTGCCCTGGCTGCCTGCCTTCCTTCCTTCCTTCCTTCCCCCCCTCCCTCCCTCCCTCCCTTCCTTCCCTCCCTCCCTCCCTCCCTCCCTTCCTTCCTTCCTTCCTTCCTTCCTTCCTTCCTTCCTTCCTTCCTTCCTTCCTTCCTCTCTCTCTTCCTCTCTTTCTTTCTTTCCTTCCTTCCTTCTTCCTTCATTCCTCCTTCCTTCCTTCTTCCTTCCTTCCTTCCTTCCTTCCTTCCTTCCTTCCTTCCTTTCTTTCTTTCTTTCTTTCTTTCTTTCTTTCTTCTTTCTTTCTTTCTTTCTTTCTTTCTTTCTTTCTTTCTCTCTCTCTCTCTCTCTCTCTCTCTCTTTCTTTCTTTCTTTCTTTCTTTCTTTCAGCTCTTTATTGGAATATAATTGCTTTTACACTCTTGTACCAGTTATTGAAGTACACCAAAGTGAATTAGTATTATTTATACGTATATCCCCATATCTGCTCCCTCCTGTTCCTCTCCCCTACCATCCCCGTCCTGGGCCTCTAAGGCATCATCCATCATTGAGTTGATCACCCCTTTTTATATAGCAACTTCCCTCTAGCTATCTGTTTTTCAGTTGGTAGTGTATATATATCTGTGCTACTCTCTCAGTTTGTCCCAGCTTCCCCTTCACTCCAGGCCCCCCCAACCTGGTGTCCTCCAGTCCATTCTCTGCATATGCATCCTTATTCTTGCCTGTCACTGGGTTATCAGGACCATTTTTCTTTTGTTTTTTTAGATTCCATACATATGAGTTAGCATACAGGATTTGTTTTTCTCTTTCTGGCTTACTTCACTTTGTATGACAGACTCTAGATCTATCCACCTCATTATATATAGCTCCATTTCATTCCTTTTTATGGTTGAGTAATATTCCACTGTATATATGTGCCACATCTTCTTTATCCATGCATCTGTTGATAGACATCTATGTAGCTCCATGTACTGGCTATTGTAAATAGTGCTGCAAAGAACATTATGGTACATTTTTCTTTTTGAATTATGGTTTTCTCTGGGTATATGCCCAGTAGTGGTATTACTAGATCATATGCTATTTCCATTTTTAGTTTTTTAAGGAAACTCCAAACTGTTTTCCATAGTGGCTGTACCAACTTACATTTCCACCAACAGTGCAGGAGAGTACCCTTTTCTCTACACACTCTCCAACATTTATTGTTTTTAGATTTTTTGATGATGGCCATTCTGACTGGAGTGAGGTGTTACCTCATTGTGCCTTTGACTTGCATTTCTCTAATGATTAGTGATGTTGAGCATCTTTCATGTGTTTGTTAGCCATTTGCATGTCTTCTTTGGAAAAATGTCTATGTAGGTCTTCCACCCATTTGTGGATTGGGTTATTTATTTATTTTTTTTTTGGCATTAAGCTGCATGAGCTGCTTGTATATTTTGGAGATTAATCCTTTGTCCATTGCTTCTTTGGCAAGTATTTTCTGCCATTCTGAGTGTTGTCTTCTTGTCTTATTTATGGTTTCTTTTGCTGTGGGAAAAGCTTTTAGGATTCATTGGGTCCCTTTGTTTATTCTTGATTTTATTTCCATGATTCTAGGAGGTGGGTCAGAAAGGAGCTTGCTTTGATGTATGTCATAGAGTGTTCTGCCTATGTTTTCCTCTTGGAGTTTTATAGAGTCTGACTTTACATTTAGGTCTTTAATCCATTTGAGTTTATTTTTGTGTATGGTGTTAGAAAGTGTTCTAATTTCAATCTGTTACATGTTGCAGTACAATTTTCCCAGCAACACTTATTGAAGAGGCTGCATTTTCCCCATTGTATATTCTTGCCTCCTTTGTCAAAGATAAGGTGCCCATATGTACTTGGGTTTATCTCTTTGCTCTCTATTCTGTTCCATTGATCTTCCTTTCTATTTTTGTGCTAGTACCATACTGCCTTGATCACTGTGGCCTTGTAGTATAGTGTGAAGTCAGGAAGCCTAATTCCACCAACTCGGTGTTTCCTTCTCAAGATTGCTTTGGGTATTTGGGGTCTTTTGCCTTTCCATACATATCAGAAGATTTCTTTTTCTAGTTCTGAGAAAAATGCCATTGCTAATTTGATAGGGATTTTGCTGAATCTTTAATTTGCTTTAGATAGTATAGCCATTTTCACAATGTTGATTCTTCCAATCCCAGAGTATGGTATATCTCTCCATCTGTTTGTGTTGTCTTTGAGTTCTTTCATCAGTGTCTTAAAGTTTTCTGCATACAGGTCTTTTGCCTCCTTAGGCAGATTTATTCATAGGTATTTTATTCTTTTTGTTGCAGTGGTCATTGGGAGAGTTTCCTTAATTTCTCTTTCTGCTTTTTTTGTTGTCAGTGTATAGGAATGAAAGAGATTTCTGTGCTTTAATTTTGTATCCTCTTACTTTACTGAATTCATTGATTAGTGCTATCAGTTTTCTAGTGGAGTCTTTAGGATTTTCTATGTTTAATATCATGTCATCTGCAAAGAGAGACAATTTAAATTCTTCTTTTCCAATTTGGATTCCTTTTATTTCATTTTCTTCTCTAGTTGCTGTGGCTAAAACTTCCAAAACTATGTTGAATAAGCATGGTGAGAGTGGGCACCCTTGTCTTGTTCCTGTTCTTAGAGGGAATTGTTTTGTTTTTCCCCATTTAGAATGATGTTGGCTTTTGGTTTCTCATACATGTCTTTTATTATGTTGAGGCAATTTCTTTCTATGTCCATTTTCTGCAGAATATTCATCATAAACGATGTTGAATTCTGACAGAAGCCTTTTCTGCATCTATTGAGATTATCATATGGGTTTTATCCTTCATATTGTTGATATGATGTATCACCTTGATTGATTTGCATATATTGAAGAATCTTTGCATTCCAGGGATAAACCCCACTTGATCATGGTGTGTGATCTTTTTAATATGCTGTTGGATTCTGTTTCCTAGTATTTTGTTGAGAATGTTTGCATCTATCTTCATCAGTGATATTGGCCTGTAATGTTCTTTTTTTTTTGACATCTTTGCTTGCTTTTGGTATTAGGGTGATGGTGGCCTCATAGAATGAGTTTGGGAGTTTTTCCCCTTCTGCTATATTTTGGAAGTGTCTGAGAGAGGTAGGTATTACCTCTTTTCAAAATTTTTGATAGAAGTCGCCTGTGAATCCATCTGGCCCTAGGCTTCTCTTTGTTGGGAGATCTTTAGTTATAGTCTCAATTTCTGTACTTGTGATTGGTCTGTTCTTATGTTCTACTTCTTCCTGGTTCAGTCTTGGAAGATTGTACTTTTCTAAGACTTCATCCATTTCTTCCAGGTTATCCAATTTTATTGGCATACAGTTGCTTGCAGTAGTCTCTCATGATCTTTTGTATGTCTGTGGTGTCCCTTGTTACTTTTCCTTTTTCATTTCTAATTCTGTTGATTTGCATCTTCTCCCTTTTTTCTGATGAGTCTGGCTAATGGTTTATCAATTTTGTTTATCTTCTCAAAGAACCAGCTTTTAGTTTTATTGATCTTTGTTCTTGTTTCCCTTCATTTCTTTTTCATTTCTTTCTGATCTGTTCTTTACTATTTCTTTCCTTCTGCTCACTTTCGGGTTTTTATTGTTCTTCTTTCTCTAATTGTTGTAGGTGTAAGGTTAGGTTGTTTATTTGATATTTTTCCTGTTTTTTTTTTTTTCTTTAGGTAGGATTATATTGCTATAAACTTTCCTCTTAGAACTCTTTTTGCTGCTTCCCATAGGTTTTGGGTTTTTGTGTTTTATTTTCATTTGTTTCTAGATATTTTTTGATTTCCTCTTTGATTTCTTCAGTGATTTCTTGGTTGTTTAATAGTGTATTGTTTAGCCTCCAAGTGTTTGTATTTTTTACAGTTTTTTTCATGTAATTGATATCTAGTGTCATGGCTTTGTGGTTAGAGAAAATGCTTGATATGATTTCAGTTTTCTCGAATTTACTGAGGCTTGATTTGTGACCCAAGAGGTGATCTATCCTGCATAATGTTATGTTTGCACTTGAGAAGAAAGTGTATTCTGTCATTTTTGGGTGGAATGTCTTATAAATATCAATTTGGTCATGATGGCCTAATATGTCATTTAAAGCTTGTATGTCTGTATTTATTTTTTGTTTGGATGATCTGTCCATTGATTAAGTGGGGTGTTATTGTGTTACTATTATTGTGTTACTGTTCATATCCCGTTTTATGGCTGTTAACATTTGCCTTATGTATTGAGGTGATCTTAGGTTGGGTGCATACATATTTACAATTGTTATATGTTCTTCTTGGATTAATACCTTGATCATTATGTAGTGCCCTTCATTGTCTGTTGTAATAGTCTGTACTTTAAAGTCTAATCTGTCTGATATGAGTATTGCTACTCCAGCTTTCTTTTGATTTCATTTGCATGGAATATCTTTTTCCATCCCCTTGCTTTCAGTGTATATGTGTTCCTTGGTCTACAGTGGGTTTCTTGGAAGCAGTATATATAAAAGGGTCTTGTTTTTTCATCCATTCAGCCAGTCTGTGTCTTTTAGTTGGAACATTTATTCCATTTATATTTAAGGTGATTATTGACATATATTTTCCTATTACCATTTTCTTAATTATTTTTCATTTATGTTTGTAGATCTTTTCCTTCTCTTGTGTTTCCTACTTAGAAAAGTTCCTTTAGAAATTGTTGTAACACTGCTTTGGTTTTGTTGAATTCTTGTAATTTTTGCTTGTCTTTAAAGCTTTTAATTTCTCCATCAAATCTGAATGAAATTTTTGCTGGATAGTGTATTCTTGGCTGTAGATTTTTCTCTTTCAGGACTTTCAGAATATCCTGCCACTCCCTTCTGGCCTGCAGTGTTCCTGTAGAAAGATCAGCTGTTATCCTTGTGGGTTTTCCCTTATATGTTATTTGTTGCTTTTCTCTTGCTGCTTTTAATATTTTTTCTTTGTGTTTAATTTTCATTAGTTTGATTAATATGTGCCTTGTTGTATTTCTCCTTGGGTTTATTCTGTATGGGAATCCATGTGCTTCTTGGACTTGATTAATCATTTCCTTTCCCATGTTGGGGAAGTTTTCCACTATAACCTCCTCAAATATTTTCTCAGACCCTTTTGTTTCTTCTTCTTTTTCTGGAATGCCTGTGATTCAAATGTTTGTGACCTTAATGTTGTCACCAAAGTCTCTGAGACTCTCTTCCATTGTTTTTATCCTTTTTTCTTTTTCTTGCTCTGTGGCAATTATTTTCCCCATTCAATCTTCCAACTTACTTACCCATTCTTCTGCCTCAGTTATTCTGCCATTTATACCACTTAGAGTTTTTTTAATTTCATTTATTTTGTTGTCCATTACTGTTTGTATGCTCTTTAGTTTTAGGTCTTCATTAACAGTGTCTTGTATTTTCTCTATTTATTGCTGAGATTTTGGATCATCTTTACTATCATTACTCTGAGTTCTTTTTCAGGCAGTTTTCCTATTTCCTTTTCATTTATTTGGTTTTGTGGGTATTTTTCCTGATCCTTTGCCTGCTCAGGTTTCCTTATTTTCTCATTTTGTCTATTTATAGAAATTTCTCTTTCCTTTCCCTATGCTGCCTTTTAGTAATTCCTCTTATTTCTGTTCTCTTCCCCCCTGTGGTGGGGTTTGTGTAGTTTCTTGAGTAGGCTTCCTGTTGGGGGGGACTGGCGCCTGCTTTCCAGCGTGTGGCTCCGTGTCTTTTCTCTCTGATGAGGAATGCCATGTCAGCTGGTGTGTTTTAATGTATCTGTGAGGTTAATATGGCTTTAAGTTGTGTGTGTGCTGATGGGTGGGTTTGTGTTCCTGTCCTGTTTGTGGTTTGGTGTGAGGTGTCCAGCATTGGCAGTTGCAGATAATTGGATGAAGCCGGGTCTTAGACTCTGATACATGGCTCTGTAATGTTTTTCTGCAATTAATCTTCCCTGTGTCTGAGGACTCCTTAGTAGTCTAGCATCATGGATTCAGTGCTCCCTCCACAGAGCCTCCTACCTGACTTGTGATTGAGTAGTCCAGTGTTGAGAGGTTGCTTGTCCCAGCAATAAAGGGGTTTAAAAAAGTCCATCCAAGCCCCAGTCTAATGGCAGTGTGTTGAATCTAACATATACTAAATGAAGGAAACACATAAATATACAAATCACAGAAATACTGAATCCAATATAACATAAGGTACTAGAAAGACCTGTCAGAAGAAACACAGTATGCAATCAGACAATCAAAGAGAAAACCAACAGAAATTCAAAACGAACACCCCTGCCCAAACACAAATCCAGGGAAATTTTGAAAGCTAGGACCAAATATAATAAAGAGCAAGAGTACCACCAGACAGACTGAAGAGTCCCCAAACTAAATCAGACAAATATAATTTAAGTAAGATAAAGACAAAACCTAATAATAAAAACCACAGCAGTGTGTCACCTGGAGACTAAAGCACGTAAACAGAGCATACTGATAATATAGCTTATAAGTATATTAAGATAAAATAAACTAAAAAGGATAAATGACAGGGCAACAGAAGAGTGTAGTTTGATAAGAAATATGAAAAGACAAAGAGAAAAATTAGAAATGTATAGGGAAGGAAGAAGGTAGGAGAGATAAAGTTAACACTACAAAAAACGTAGCTAGAAATAGAAATATATAAAAAGTCTAAACATAAAAATAAAAAATAGAGTAAAAATTTGTTACAAAATGTGTCAATTCCTTAGGAGCAAAATCATATTTAATTAAAAAATTAAGTTAGAACTGACTCCAGAATGGACCAGATTTATGGATTTAGTAATAACACTCTGATTCCTTGGGCTTTCAGCTATTAGCGTCTTTCTATCTGCCTTAAGCTTTTTGTATTACTCTGCAACCAGCAGAGCATCTTTTATTGTTCTATTGTTCATATGTAAGCACTGGTGTGTGGGGAGAGAGAGGGTACAGTAGTGGCTGCTTCCCCTAGGAGTGAGTGAGCAGTGGTGCCCTGCCTTGGTCATTGTGGCTTGGTTGGTGGTGGTGTTGCATGTTGCAGAGGGAAGCTTTATTGTCAAAAAAGCCCAAATGACATTTTGTTGTACATTTCTGCTACATTTTGTATATCCATTCAATGGTTGATGGGTCAATGTTGTTTCTACATCCTGGCTATTGTGAATGATGCTGCAAGGTTTATGATTGGACAAATATCCCATTGAGATCATGATTTTAAGTTTTTTGGATAAATACCCAGAAGTGGAAATGCTCAATCAAATATAAATATGCTTTTTAATGTTTTGACATATCTTCATTATGGTCTCCAACAGCTACACCATCTTACATCCCCACCAACAGTGTACAGGGTTCCACATCCCCATCAACACTTGTTATCTTTTGGTTTTTGATAATGACCATCCTAATGGGTGTGAGATGGTGTCTTATTGTCATTTGATTTGCATTTTCCTGATGATTAGTGAGGGACAAGCTATCCTTATCTTAAGTTTACAGAATAGGAGACTGATGTGCCGAAATGAACTTATGAAGGTCCTATGACTAGCAGGTGTCAGCGGTGTGATTTGAATCCAGGTAGAAAATCTCCAGGATGTACACGGCTGGTGATTATACTGCACTGACTTCCATATGCTTAGTGAACCTGGGATCATGCTGTTTTGTATTCTGTTCTTTTCTCTGAAGGTCATATTGGAACGATTTTTCTTCACATTAAGTATTCTCCTCAGACACAATTTGAAGGTGGTTGTTTGTGTGATGGCCTTTCTGTGTTATGGGCACTTATGTTTAATGTTTCTTGGGATTCCTAGATTTTGCCTTTTGTAAGAGATTGTGAGGACTACATCCTTGCTTTTTTGTGTCTTTGGGTGCTTCTGACCATCACTTTACAATAAACTTTAGAAACAAATTTCCTGGTACAAAGACCATGCATATTTTAAGAACAATTCATCTTCAAAAAGATTGTACCAGTTTACACTGTTTCAAGAAGTGTTATTATGTATATTTTCCCTGTTTTTTCTACCTTTTCTCTCACTGGTGGCTATACATCTCTCTGGTATGCAATGGGTAAATGATAAAAGTGGAAAGTGGGGTAAGAATGTTGCTTTAAAGATCTGACATTGGGACATTCTTGGCAGTTCAGTAGTTAAGCCTCTGTGTTTCTAATGCAGGGGAAGTGAATTTGATCCCTGGTTGCTTAACAGAGATTCCACATAGTGTGTGGTGATGCCAAAAAAAAAAAAAAGAAAAGAAAAAAGGATAAAAATCAGAATTTACTGTGATGTTGGTAGCACAGGTTACAAATATAGAGTCTCAGGAACAGTGGGCACATTAGCAGAAACACCTCCAGCCTCACTGTGGGCTCATTTTGGGAAGCAAAGCCTGACTTATTCTGCTTGACATTATCTCAAAAGTCATGCTGCCCCCCCAAAAATAATAAAATAAAAAAAATACAAAAAAAAAAAAAAAGAAAGTCATGCTGACACTGTATGTCTTGCCAGCAGGATGCAGCAGTGTGTTCTAGTGGAAATATCTATGATTCCATCAATTCAATATTTAACATGTATTTATTGAAGGCCTACTATGTGCCTGTCACTAGTCCTGTGACCAGAAGAGTAGAGGAAACCTCCTTCATCTCTATCATTGTGTCATGCCCTGCAAGGGCTCATGGGGAGACAGGGAAATAGTGTAGGTAATTAACTAGAGTTATTACTTTTACTCTTATTGGTGGTTTCTCACTAACAGAGAGACATTGCTTATGGTTCCATTTAAAGCACTTGGAAAATGAGTTTCAGAAACTGTTCACACGTGTCTCCATTAAGCCCTGATCATAATCTTTTGTATTAAAATAAATTACTGGTTCCGCTCTCACCTTTCCTCTCTTTATCAGCTCTGCAACTGGTCCTCTTTCAGTGCCCTCAATCCTATCACGTCCCAGCCCTCTATCTCTGGGGTCCAACACAACACATTGCATAGAGTAGATGCTCAGTGAATTAGCTCTGAATGAAAATATGAGGATGAAGGGAGATGTCCCTTTCCCTGATGTTGGTCTTGCTTGAGTAAAGACACATACTATGCATTGCATTGGGCTGTGTTTCCACCTTATGTATTCTTTCCTGATCCTTCTCTCATCTGGTCTCCCTCCACCACTGATCCTTGCTATTCCCAGCCTGGGCCTCTGCCAAGGGTCTCCATGTGGATAGAAGTGGTGCTTCTACTCCAAAGTGCCAAACCATGGCAGCTTGATCCAAATGGTTTATGGCTCTGCCTCTAGACAGTGCTCAGAGAGGCTGAAGGCTTTGTGCACCCTGGGTCCCCCCTTACATGCATGGCATCCTCCCCAGCAGCTTTGGAGGCCAAGGGAAGGGGCATCCTGTGCCCTGCAGGGGTATGGTTGGCTCAGGGATTCACATAGTGTATCCCTTGGGAAGTGGGAGTGGAAAGGACACTGCAGGTGTAGGTGGCAGAGAGCTGTTGATTGGGGTGTGGGGACATGGGGAGCTATCTTAGGTTGAAGGGCCTCACCCAGAGCTCAAATATCCTCTGAGATGGGAAGAATAGACTCTATTTTTTATTACGCCATATTATCCCTATGAGTGAGGAGATGATGCAGTTGGTGGTGCTTTCACCATGCATTCCATGGTGTAATACGTCCTCCTACCACCTTCTTTGGGGGTGAGTGTCTCCAGCTCCAGTCCTGTGATGCTGGAAGAAAGTGTCAGTCATGTTGGACAGGACAAATAACCAAGTAAAACCAATGGCAATAGTCCATTTCTCAGGGCAGGATGTTTGGTCCAGGGCTGGATACAAGAACTGACGTGGATCACTCAGAGCCCTCCCTGTTATCCTGATGTTTTCTGAGCTTCTTTCCTTATGGGTTAGACCCCTTGAGGATATATGTGTAGAATCCTGAAGGAAGAAAGCTGTCAGGTGAAGAGAATCAAAGATGAGAGAAGGGAAAGTGGGAGGGAGAGAAAGAGTGAGCTGATGGCTTCTGATTTATTGGATCCATTCACTGAGATGTGCGGATCTGCTCTGCTGTCTGTGTCCCAGGTCCTCAGTATCCTTCCAAAAAGTCTCCCATTTCCTTGAAGCCAGTTGTAGTTGGACTCCTCTTACTAGTGGTTCAGATGAGGTTCTAAATCCTGCCGGATTATGAAGTACCTGTCCAACCGAAAGAGATGCACCCATTCATATTAGCAGCATTGGGAATGGAATCCTTTATTGTTTACTGAGAATAGGGCTTTGCAGAGCCCCAAACACAGTCCATCACTATCCCTTAGTGGGAGTGCCCTATGTGTGAGTGAGTGTGTGTTTGGAGTCGGTGTGATCGATTCCCGAAGCAGCTGCAGCATTTACACTGCGGGAGCCAGGCCAATCCTGTTGTTTCCCCGATCATAAACTGAGAAATACAGTCTCAGGAAGACGTCACCAAGAATCCAGGTCTCTGGTTCACCTGAGAGGTCAGACTCTTCTTGAATGTTGCTCATACAGCGCCCCTGAGGACTCTGAGGGAAAAGGCAATACACCCCTGTCAGCCTGAGTCCTTAGCTGACACCCCCTTTCATTATCCAGAGATGGCAGCTCCTCAGTTTTATGTCCCTTTTTTTAGTAAGAACCAAGTGGCTTTGTTAGAAGCTGAGGAAGAGGGGTGCCAATCCAAGAACAAGAATGGTTCAGACATGTCATTGCCCTGAAGGATGGGGGTGGGGGAGGGAAGGATGGGAGCTTGGAATTAGCAGATGCAAGCTACTATACAGAGGATGGATAAACAACTATATCCTCTGTATAACACAGGGAAGTATATTCTATATTCCTTGAAAAACTATAATGCAAAAGAATAGGAAAAAAATATATATAACTGGGTCAATTTGCTGTTCAGCAGAAAGCAACTCAACATTGTAAATAAACTATACTTCAAAGGAATAAAAAAACAAAAGAAACAAAAAAACAGCAGGCATGGCCCATAGTTCCTCTGTTTCTTTCCTTCTTACCCATGCTCGGTGTTTGCTCTGCAGAGAATGCCCTTTCTTCTCCCTCTTCCCCACAACCTTTTCTTTAAGACTATGCTCAGCCCCTGTAGGAAGACTTCCTGGACCCATGCTCACTCTCCTTGGCCATTCCAGGCTGGGTTGGGTGACTTACCCTGGTGCTCCCCTTTTCTCTACCCCTCATCATCCCTAATGTTCACCTGGCACCACTTGGTACATTCCCCAGTGGTGCCATTTGTATGGAGTCCATTGTAGATTTGCCTCAACCCAAACAGATCTCCTCATGCCCCCTTGAGTCTGGGGGTTGTGAGTGACTGAAATTCCCTCTCTTCCTCAAAGCCTTCTTTGAGCTCATCAGCCTCCTCTGAATTCCCACAGGGAGCTGACATGAAGCCTCAACCCTGTGCCGGGGCTGTGCAGTCCCTGTGCACCCTTTACTCACATGAGCATCCAACCTCCCCACAGAGGGGTCTGGAAGCCCAGCTCACAGAGGGGGACCTGGGGCTTAGCAAGGCTAAGTTACAGCTGAGGAGAGGGGAAGTATGTAATTGATAATCCACCAGGACCGTTTTGAGATGGGAAAGGAGACTGTTAATCAGGATGGTGGGACAACACATTGAGACTGTCCCCACCTGGTCACTTGGCCTATTTCAGAGATTGCCTAAGCTGATTTTTTGTTGTCTTCCATGTGAGGCCTCTGGAGAAACTGAGGCTCTCTGAAGGCCGAGGCCCTTAGTGTTCCCCTTTCCTTGTGCCTCACACCATGCCAGTATGGGGTGGTGTCTATATTTATCCCAGGATGATGGATGCCTAGACTCTCTTCTAGGGGCTTCCTAGGTGGTGCAGTGGTTAAGAATCTGCCTGCCAATGCAGGGCACACGGGTTAGAGCCCTGCTCCAGGAAGATCCCACCAAAATAAAGAAAAAAAAAATGACTCTCTTCTACTCTCAAGTGGTTAGTTTTGTGAGAGGAACTGGACCAACCACAGGGGCTCAGCAGCATCTGCAGGGGTGTTGCTTGGACTGCAGAGGGTCCCCTCTTTCTAGCAGCAGCTCAAAGATTCCTGTCAGCCCCACATTTGAGAGCCAGCCCCCAGGGTTGTCCCCTCACCTTCCAGATGTAGGCTTCAGCAGGCACCGGGTAGTCAGTGCCATTGATGTTGAGGGTGAAGGCAGGCAGTTGAGTGACAGAGCTACATGGAATCATGTACTGTTAGAGAAAGCAGAGAGTGGTTGTCCCCGCTGATCCCTGGTGCGTGGGGAGCCCCCGAGTGACCCTGTGGCATGTCCCTTCACCTCTTCACCAAGATGTGTGCCGTTGATGAGCTTATGGATGTTTCTGACCAGTCTAGGTGGGCCAAGCAGCAATGACGTCCCGGTATCCAGAATGGCCTGGCAGCCGTTGAAACAACCAATCACCATTCTGTCCATAGTGATGCTGAGAGATAGAGAGACAAAGTGGGCACCAGCATCACTCTGAAGTCCCCTGCCATGACTGCCCTCTCCCTGACTGTCCCCAGAAGAACTCTTCAGCTCATGCCTTGACATTGTTTTCCTTTGCTCTGGTCATGTAACCTTCTTGGACTTCCTTTCATTTCTTGAATGCACCAGGTTATTTTTTGCCTCAGGACCTTGGCATGTGTGGTACTGTGAAACGTGCAGTGAAATGTCAGCTGTGTCTTCCCAGAAGCCATGTGTTCACCATGAGCCAGTACTTTTCCTCAGTGTGAATGTTGTCAGCCCTCTTGATTTTGGTGTATGTGCTTAATTCAAAGATTCTAAACCTGTTGTCTAATCTCTATATGCTCTTTTCTGCTTTTTTTCCCAAGAACTTTCATTGAGATACAGTTAACATAGAATAAACAGCACATATTTAGAGTGTACAATTTGGTGTCCTAATCTCACAGTTCATTTCACCCCCTACATTCCCTGCTTTCCCCACTTGGTGTCCATATGTTTGTTCTCTACATCTCTGTCTCTATTTTTGCCTTGCATGTCCTCTTTCATAGCTGTTAGCATTTGCCTTATGTATTGCAGTGCTCCTCTATTGGGTGCATATATATTTATAATTGTTATCTCCTCTTCTTAGATTGATCCCTTGACCTTTAAGTAATGTCCTTTCTTTTTTTTCATTTTATTTCTTTCTTTATTTTTTCAAGGTACATCAAGTTCAATCATCTGTATTTTTACACATATCCCCGTATTTACTCCCTCCCTCAAGTCTCCCCCAACCTTCCCCGTCCCTGTCCTCTAAGGCATCATCCATCCTTGAGTTGAACTCCCTTTGTTATACAGGAACTTCCCACTGGCTATCTATTTTACAATTGGTATATATGTCTATGCTACTCTCTCACTTCATCTCAGCTTCCCCTTCACCCCTGGCCCCCCAAAACCTCGAGTTCTCCAGTTCATTCTCTGCGTCCATCTGTGTCCTCTGCTTGTCTTGTCACTGAGTTCATCAGTACCATTTTTAGATTCCGTATATATGAGTTAGCATACAATATTTGTCTTTCTGTTTCTGGCTTACTTCACTCTGTATGACAGACTCTAGGTCTATCCACCTCATTACATATAGCTCCATCTCATTCCTATTTATAGCTGAGTAATATTCCATTGTATATATATATATATATATGCCACATCTTCTTTATCCATTCATTTGTTGATGGGCACTTAAGTTGCTTCCATGTCCTGCCTATTGTAAATAGTGCTGCAAGAAACATTACTGTACATGTTTCTTTTGGGATTATGGTTTTCTCTGGGTATATGCCCAGGAGTGGGATTACTGGACCATATGGTAGTTCTATTTTTGTTTTTTAAGGAACCTCCAAACTGTCTTCCATAGTGGCTGTACCAACTTACATTCCCACCAACAGTGCAGGAGAGTTCCCTTTTCTCCACACCCTCTCCAACATTTGTTGTTTCTAGATTTTGTGATGATGGCCATTCTGATCGATGTGAGGTGATACCTTATTGTGGCTTTGATTTGCATTTTTCTGATAATTAGTGACCTCAGACACCAGAAAGCACTGCAAAGATCCCGACATAACTGGTAGTGAGGCATCTATAACAGCTCAAAGAGGGTGAAGCTGCGGAGCTGTGGCAGACGGTAGGGAGTGAGAAACACACGAAGGGTCCGCACCACAGCTTAGTGTTCCCAGAATGAGACGTTGATTCACAGCTGAACAGAGGGTCTGGGAGTGGTAGTGTGGGAACTGGAGAGCTGATTCAGGGTGAGAAAAATTGTTGCCAGTAAGGTGATGGACCGAGAGGACAGGAGGGAAGAGGTCCGCAGCAAGGAGAGCCTGCCCCTGAGAGTGGCCCAGCCATGATGGCAGCTGGATGCTGCAGGCTCACAGGTGGGGGGGAGGAGCCATGGGCATAGCCTCTCTCTGTCTTTTGGCACCTGCAGCAGGCAGTGGAAAGGCCTCCTGTGGGCCATCTAAGGTGCTCAGGGATAACAGAGACCCTCAGGTCCTCAGGCAGGGCTAGCTTAAAACCCCTTGGAATGCTGGCAGCAGAGAGACTGCCGAGAAAGAAAACAAAAAACAAACAAAAAAAAACCCCAAGAGAGACCCAACTCTGAGACTCTCTGCTTACACCAGAGCCACCAGCGTCCCTCTGCAACAGGCACCCTCCAAGCCCGACTGAAACAACAGTGCGCCACTGCTCACTCACTCCCAGGGGAAGGAGCCACTATTGTACCCTCTCACTCCCCACACACCAATGCTTACAGACGAACAATAAAGGAAGCTCTGCTGGTCACAGAATAATACAAAAAACCCAAGGTGAGTAGAAGGACACTTACAGCTGAGACTCTAAGGAAACAAATATTGGTATCAATTCTATTGAACTGGTCCATTCTGGGATCAGTTCTGGTTTTTTTTCTCTTTTTTTCCCCTTTATTAATTATGATCTTAGTCCTAAGGGATCTACAAGTTTTATAACATATTTTTTTGATTCTATGTTATATTCTATTTTTATCATTTTGCCTTTTTATACACTTCTATTTCTAGCTAAGTTTTTGGTAGTATGGATAATATATGTCTCCTACCTTCCTTTCATCTCTATCTTTTATACATTTCTATTCCTTTCTTTTTATTTGCATATTTCCAGTCACACTATGCTCTTCTGTTCCCCTGTCTTCCATCCAGTTTTAGTTTATTTTATCTTAACATACTTATAAGCAATGCTATTGATCTGCTCAGACTCCTTGCTCTATTCTCCAGATGACCCACCACCTTGGTATTTAATATTAGGTTTTTGTCTTTATCTTTGTCCTTAGTAAAATTGTCTAATTTGATTCTGAGAATCTCCATTCTATCTGGTGGTCTTCTAGCTCTTTTTTATATTTGATCCTAGCACAAAATCTCCCTGCATTAGTGTTTGTATGTGTAAGATGTTATTCGTTTGTTTGTTTATTTTTGCTTTTGTTTCTGTCTTGTTCTGTTTTGGTTTTCAATTTCTGTTGGGTTTCCCTTTGAGTATCTGATAGCACCCTGGGGTTCTTCTGTCAGGTCTTTCCAGAGCCTTCTGTCCTAATGGATTCAGTAATTGTGTGTCTTATACATCTATGTGTTTCCTAGACTTACTATTTGTTTAACCCAACACTTGGACATTAGTCTGGGGCTTGGACAGTCTTCTATAAACCCCTCTATTTCCGGGACTAGCGACCCCAAAAGTTTGGATTACCATGAGGAAACAAAGAAACACCATGCAGGCAAAGGAGCAGGAAAAGAAACCCACAAGACCAAATAAATGAAGAGGAAATAGGGAAAATGCCTGAAAAAGAATTCAGAGTAATGATAGTAAAAATGATACAAAATCTCAATAACAAAATAGAGAAAGTACAAGAAACAGTTCATAAGAACTCAGAAAAACAAACAGCAATGGATAACAAGATAACTGAAATTAAAAACACTCTAGATGGTATAACCAGCAGAATGACTGAGGCAGAAGAATGAATAAGTGAGTTGGAAGATAGAGTGGGGGAAATAAATGCCACAGAGCAGGAAAAAGATAAAAGAATAAAAAGAATAGACGACAGTCTCAGAGACCTCAGTGATAACATAAAGCATACCAACATTCAAATTATAGGCATTGCAGAAGAAGAAGACAAAAAGGAAGGGTCTGAGAAAATATTTGAAGAGGTTATAGTGGAAATCTTGCCCAAAACATGGGAAAGGAAATAATTAACCAAGTCCAAGAAGCACAGAGAGTCCCATACAGAATAAACCCAAGGAGAAATACACCAAGGCACATATTAATCAAACTAATGACAATTAAACACAAAGAAAAAATATTAAAATCAGGAAGAGGAAAGCAACAAATAACATATAAAGGAAAACCCATAAGGATAACAGCTGACCTTTCTGCAGAAACTCTGCAGGGCAGAAGGGAATGGCAGGATATACTGAAAGTCCTGAAAGAGAGAAACCTACAGCCAAGAATACTCTACCCAGAAGGAATCTCCTTCAGATTCGATGGAGAAATCAAAAGCTTTACAGGCAAACAAAATTAAGAGAATTCAGCACCACCAAACCAGCCTTACAACAAATGCTAAAGGAACTTTTCTAAGTAGGAAACACAAGAAAAGGAAAACACCTACAAATACAAACCCAAAACAGTTAAGAAAATGGTAATGGAAACACCCATGTCAATAATCACCTTAAATGTAAATGGATTAAATGCTCCAACCAAAAGACACAGACTGGCTGAATGGATACAAAAACAAGACCCTTCTATATGCTGCCTACAAGAAACCCACTTCAGACCAAGGGATACATATAGACTGAGAGTAAAGGGATGGAAAAAGATATTCCATGCAAACGGAAGTCATAAGAAAGCTGGAGTAGCAATACTCACATCAGACAAATTAGACTTTAAAGTAAAGACTATTACAAGAGACCAGGAAGGACACTACATAATGATCAAGGGATCCATCCAAGAAGAACATATCACAGTGTTAAACTTCTATGCCCCCAACATAGGAGCACCTCAATACATAAGGCAAATGCTAACAGTCATAAAAGGGGAAATTGACAGTAACACAATAATAGTGGGAGACTTGAGCACCCCACTTACATCAATGGACAGATCATCCAAACAGAAATTAAATAAGGACACACAAGCTTTAAATGACACATTAGACCATCTCGACTTCATTGATATTTACAGGACATTCCATCCACAAACGACAGAATATACTTTCTTCTCAAGTGCACAAGGAATATTTTCCAGGATAGATCACATCTTGGGTCACAGATCAAACCTCGGCAAATTCAAGAAAATTGAAATCATATCAAGCATCTTCTCAGATCACAATGCCATGAGACTAGATATCAATTACAGGAAAAAAAAAAACTGCAAAAAATACAACTACATGGAGGCTAAACAACTCACTATTAAACAACCCAGAATTCATTAAAGAAATCAAAGAGGAAATCAAAAAATATCTAGAAACAAACAACAATGAAAACACAACAACCCAAAACCTATGGGATGCAGCAAAAGCAGCTCTTAGTGGGAAATTTATAGCAATACAGTCCTACCTTAAGAAACAAGAAAAATATTGAATAAACAACCTAACCTTACACCTAAAACAATTAGAAAAAGAAGAACAAAGAAACCCCAAAGTGAGCAGAAGGAAAGAAAGCATAAAGATCAGAGCAGAAAGAAATGAAAAAGAAAGGAAGGAAGTAATAGCAAAAATTAATAAAACTAAAAGCTGGTTCTTTGAGAAGATTAACAAAATTGATAAACCATTAGCCAGACTCATCAAGAAAAAAAGGGAGAGGATGCAAATCAAGAGAATTAGAAATGAAAAAGGAGAAGTAACAACGGACACCACAGAAATACAAAAGATCATGAGAGACTACTACAAGCAACTATATGCCAATAAACTAGATAACCTGGAAGAAATGGATAAATTCTTAGAAAAGTACAATCTTCCAAGACTGAACCAGGAAGAAATAGAAACTATGAACAGACAAATCACAAATATGGAAATTGAGGCAGTGATTAAAAATCGCCCAACAAGCAGGTGTACCCCCCCAAAATAATAAAAAAATAAATAAAATTAAAAAAAATTCTCCCAACAAACAAAAGCCCAGGGCCAGATAGATTCACAGGCAAATTCTATCAAACAATTAGAGAAGAGCTAACACCTATGCTTCTAAAACTCTTCCAAAATATTGCAGAAGAAGGAGCACTCCCAAACTCATTCTACGAGGCCACCATCACTCTGATACCAAAACCAGGCAAAGGTGTCATAATGTCCTTTCTTGTCTCTTGTAACATCTTTTATTTTAAAGTCTTTTTTATCTGATATGAGTATTGCTACTCCAGCTTTCTTTTGATTTCCATTTGCATGGAATATCTTTTTCTATCCCCTCACTTTCCATCTGTATTGTCCCTAGGTCTGAAGTGGATCTCTTATAGACAGCATATATGTGGGTCTTGTTTTTGTATCCATTCAGCCAGTCTGTATCTTTTGGTTGGTGCATTGAGTCCATTTACATTCAAGGCAGTTATCGATATGTATATTCCTATTACCATTTTCTTAATTGTTTTATTTTTGTTTCTGTAGGTCCTTTTCTTCTCTTATGTTTCCCGCTTAGAGAAGTTCCTTTAGCATTTGTTGTAGGGCTTGTGTGGTGTTGCTGAATTCTCTTAGCTGTTGCTTGTCTGTAAAGCTTTTGATTTCTCTCTCAAATCTGAATGAGATCCTTGCTGGGTAGAGTATTCTTGGTTGTAGGCTCTTCCCTTTCATCACTTGAAATATATTATGCCACTCCCTTCTGGCTTGCAGAGTTTCTGCTGAGAAATCAGCTGTTAACCTGATGGGAGTTCCCTTGTATGTTTTTTGTAATTTTTCCCTTGTTGCTTTAAATAACTTTTCTCTGTCTTTAATTTTTGTCAATTTGACTACTCTATGTCTTGGTGTGTTTCTCCTTGGGTTTATCCTGCCTGGGACTGTCTGCACTTCCTGGACTTGGGTAGCAATTTCCTTTCCCATGTTAGGGAAGTTTTCAACTATAATCTTTTCCAATATTTTCTTGGGTCCTTTCTCTCTCTCTTCTCCTTCTGGGACCCCTGTAATGTGATTGTTGGTGCATTTAACATTGTCCCAGAGGTCTCTTAGGCTGTCTTCAGTTCTTTTCATTCTTTTTTCTTCATTCTTTTCCACATCAGTGATTATCACCATTTTGTCTTCCACGTCACTTGTTAGCCCTTATGTGTCAGTTAATCTGCTCTTGGTTCCTTCTAGTGTATTTTTCATTCCAGGTATTGTGTTGCATATGTCTGTTTGTTTGATCTTTAATTCTTTTAGGTCTTTGATAAACTTTTTGATCTTTGCATCCATTCTTTTTTCAAAGTCCAGGGTGATCATCACCACCATCAGTATTCCGAATTCTTCTTCTGTTAGGGTACCTATCTCCTCTTCATTTAGTTATTTTTTGGGCATTTTTTCCTGTCCCTTCATCTGGTACAAAGTCCTCTGCTTTTTCATTTTCTCTTTCTGTGGCTGTGGTTTTCAGTTCCACAAGACAAAATACTGCTGATATTGCTTGATATTGCTGTCTGCCCTTCTACATGCTCTCTTAACTGTTAGTTTTGTTATTAAAAAAAAAACCCCAGCATCTGGTCTACTAGACTTTCTTAGAGATTTAATTTCTTTTATATTTTAAGAACTTTAGTGACAGAAGGAATGTGTTTTCAAAATATTATTTGGTAAAGGAACAGATTGTGATGCGAAAATCTGTTTTCTGTAGGTTTTTTTTTATTGCTGTGTTTGTATCTCACATTTGCTCCACCTGTGTGGGACATGTGTTCGAGGCAATAGAATAAAGAATGTGTGTTTCCTTCTCTTCTGGAACATGTAAGCGACCCAGTTTATGTAGAAGACCCCCAGATCAGGCTGCCATCTTGTTAACTCTATCTAGATCCTCCTCATCTGTAGCATGTATGAAAATGGTAATTAATTATGCAGGTGACTCATTTCATGCACATCTGCCTTAGTAGATGTGAGGGTAAGGTGTATCTGCAGTGCCTCCCTCAAGTGCCCAGCACACAGTGGATGCACAGTGTATGTTTTTGGAGTGAATGAATGAATGAATGAATGAGTGAGTGAAGAAATAAATGAGGAGTAACCAGACATCTCTTTTTGGTGTCTGAACAGCAATGTGTCGCCCCACACAGTGAAGATGGACGTGGTCTGGAGCAGCAGATGCTCATAGTGTTGAGGAGGGAAAAAGAGGCTGCCCTGGGAGAGGTTGGTTCCCAGCACTGCCCTCTCACCTGTCTCAGACACTAAGACTAACTGGCAGGTGATGGCCAAGTTAGCCAGGAGGGCTCCAAAGCACATGTAAGCTTCTGTGTGAGGGTATCACACAGAATCCCATCAATTATTGCCCCTTCTTCTCAGGCCCTCGTGGATCCCAGCTTCCTGATTCTCTCTATCACATCCATGGCCCACTGTATTCCCAGGATATGGGTGTGGTTGTCAGTGGGTAGGGGGTGTGTCTCTTGTATGAGTTGCTTTCAGTTCTCAAGAGTGCAGCCAACCTCTCTCCATTGTTGGTAAGTTTCTCTCTAAGGAGGCCAGTTTTCCCAGTTTATGCAGGAGTTTCCCTGTTTTTCAAGTAGCGGCTTTGTGTAATACGAACTCCCTCGGTACCGGGTAGCCCTGGAGAGATGTTCATCTTATGACCACCCTGTTTATGCTGGCCAATTTCTCCCTGGTCCTCTTTTCCTTGCACTTTAGGGTCCTCTAACCATGCCCTCTGCCTCAAAGTGCAGTGGGTGCAGGCCTCTCTGGGCTGCACACACCTCTCTGGACCCTGTTCAGGATTCTGGTCAGGGCCCAGAGTGGGAGACCTGGGGTGATTATGAGTACATGTGTCGTCTGTGTGTTTGTGTGTCTGTTTGTATGTGTGTCTGTATGTCTATCTGTGTGTGTGTTTGTGCCTGTGTGTCTCTGTGTGTGTCTGTGTGTGTCTGTGTGCATGTGTTTGGGTGTGTATCTGTGTTCCTGTGCATATTGATAGGTGTGCCAATGCGTGTTTTTATATGTGTCTCTGTATTTGTTTATTTGTGTGTCATTGTGGGTGTAGTGTGTGTGTCTATGTGTGCATTTGTGTGTGTCTGCATGTGTCCGTATGCACCTGTGGGAGTATAACTTGGGGTTGCCCTCAGGGGGAGATGCTTACCGGTTCATGGTCATCTGCCAGAAGTGGGTTCTTGACACTGGTATCCACTTGAGCTCTGCTTTATGGTAGCTGTGGTCCACCCCTCCAAACATCACCACACTGCCATTGTCCTTCTGGCTGAGGAGAGACGGAAGAGGGAGGGCTTCTTGTTGGAAAATAGTGACACTCACTGTCTGAGGGCTGTGCTTATCCATCTGTCAGAGGCACTAGTTTGGGTCCCATTTAACAGATGTGGAAATTGAAGCACAGAGAGATTGAGTATCCGACTAAGGCTGGTCACCCACTTGTGAATGGCAGAGAAGAGATTTGAAGCTTGGCAGCCTAGTTGGGCTCCAGCCACTCACTATTCTGAAGAGGAACTTTTCCTCTCCAGCAACCAGAGTGCTCAGAGCTAACCTCAGAGCCACAATATTGGAGAGGTCTGTTCTCCCCTTTGTGTACCCTTCATTTTTCAGAAAACCTGAGGCTGGAAGACACTAAGGGCATGAGTTCAGGTTCACCCAGTGTTGGCTTCATGGGCCTGTGATGTGTCACATCAACGGGCCCGACACTCAGCAAGGCCCCACACATTTGGAATTCCTGTCTTGAAATTCCTAATACATTTTGAACTGGTGGTGCCCTATTTTCATTTTGCACTAGCTCCTGTCTATTAGCAGCTGGTCCTGGGCTCCCAATAAAATGTTCGTGAGGAAGTTAACATTCCCGCTATCCCTCTCCTTCCTTCCGTATCAGCATCAGCAAATCCTGTTGCCTTTTCCTGCAACCTGTATCCTGACACCTTCCATTGTGCTCCTTCTTGCCTCCCGGTCTTGGATTAAATGGCTGCCCTTGAGCATATGAGCATGGCTGTGTTCCAATAAAAATTTATTTATAAAAATCAGTGGCAGGGCCAGATGTGTCCCTGGGGCCATATTTTTGCTGGGCTAGACAGTCTCTCAGGAAACTTCTGGATTCGGTGGTCTATAATTTTTCATGCAACTGAGAGGATCTTACAGCTGATTTAGAGAGATAATTTGTCCAGGTCAGACTTACTTGCTCAAGTAGAAGGCAAAGACAGGCTGAGAAATGATGCCTTGTGTCTTCAAGTTGTCGAAGACAGGGGTGGTCCCTTTAAGGGCAAGGCTGGGGTAAGCCAGGCCCAGGATGCCATCAAAACATGTATTTTCAAGCCCATTCTGCTGCTTGCTCAGCCCAAATGCCTGGTGCACATTGACAAGGTTTCCGATCTATGGGAGAGGAGAGGGTTCCCATATACATTTTTGGGATGTGGGGCTGGAACAGGGCTGGGGTGGAGATGACACGAGGACTGAAGAGAAGCCCTGAGGCCTAGCTGTGCCCTGGGTTGACCTCAGATGGTTAGACCAAGCTGGGACATGAATTCAGGTTCCACTTGTGCTGGGCTGTGGATTTTAAGCAACACCTGATCCTCCTGCACACAATATGAAGGGAGTCAAATTGGCCTCATGCCTTCTGTACAGGTGGGGCAACTGAGACTCAGGAGAGGACCAAGTGGTTCCCACTTGAGAACAAAGTGAGTGGAGAGCAGAGTAGCCTTATCCTTGGCATCGCTCTTATCAGGTGACCGAAATGGACTGAATTCACTGGCAATGCGTTGTGGATTCTGCACATGCCCAGGAAGACTGAAGCCCATTATACAATGTTGCTGCCAGTGTTCTTATGAACAGTCTCCCTGGGAAACATGCTTTTGGGGATGTGTGTGTCTCAGAGACAGAGAACAGAAAGTGAGAGAGAGAGAGAGAGAGAGAGACAGTGAGAGAGAGACAGAGAGAGACAAGGAGGGACAGAGAGAGACAGAGAGACAAAGAGAGAGTGCTTAGATTCTTTGTTGGAGAGAAAGAGCATCAGAAATAGAGAGAGAGAGAATGAGAGAGAGAAAGAGAGAGACAGAGAGACTGAGAAACACAGGGAGAGAGAGAGAGAGACAGAGAGACTGAGAGACAAAGAGAGAGAGTCAGAGAGACAGCGAGAGAAAGAGAGAGTATTACGACACCTTGTTGGAGGCAGGCCATAGTTTTATTGGACTGTCAAACACCCCCTAGGGTGAGAACTCTTTCATCAGGCCACTCTCACATCTGTGGTCCCCTGCCCAGATACCTAAAGCCCTCAGTTGCCCCCAGGAGCCCAACATCAGTATTACTATCTCCCCAAATACCCCACTCCTGCATGAATCCTGACTGACCAGCCCAGCTCCACTGCTTACCAGATGCCTGACATTTACAAGGCCCTGGCATGGTGCACCTCAGTTCCCTCCTCTGTATAATGGAGCTAATGATAGTACTTGCTGTGTGGGGTTGTTACAGGATTAAACATGTTATACCCATGAAAGTGCCTGGCACAGTCTGAGAATAGAAAAGTGGGTGCTTTTTTCCTTTCTCTCCCTGCTCCCAGCAAAATGAACCTTGAGGTGCTCATGGGCAAAGGAACTGCAAATCTACACCCCAAGCCACTCTCAGGATTAGCTATTCTGGGAGTTTGTGTGTCAGCAGGGGCGCTGTCTCCCCAGGGACAAGTTTTGCAGGGTGGGGGTCAGCCAGCAGGGGATGTTGGGAAAGATGGGCCCTCCCAGTTGGTCCTTCATGTGTTTTGGAAGCAGTGTAGGTCCCAGGGCCAGTCCTGACTCAGCTTATGGTTTCCAGTTACCTGGACGGTGTCATAGCCAACAGTTCCATTAATACTCCCACAGCCATATTTGATTTCGAAGCGCTGGCGTTTGTGCTGGAAGGTTCTGGACAAGTTAGGGTTGAAGAGCTTCTTTGCGCCTGCAGGCACAAGAGATGAGTGTCCCTCAGGTGCCAAGGACAGTGGGTGGGAGAGTGAGTATAATATGGGTGGTGGTGGGGGGGAGCGTAGCAGGTACTCACGGCAGGCCGGGCTGGAGCAGTAGATGGAGAACACCCACAAGTCAGCTGAGCCTGTGTCAAAGACGACCCTGAACTCCTGAGGGGGCGTCCCAATGGTGATGTTTCCCAAGTAGGCCACCTACAGGCGCCGGGGAGGGGTGCTTATGGCAGGGCTTGGTCCCCTGGCCACCCTTGAATCCCAGAGGGCTTCCCCTCCAGGTGTCCCACATCTCCTGAAATCACTTCCCATCCACCCTCCTTCACAGCTTCTGCTCAGACCTGTGCCTTCATTTGATTTTTTTTTTTTTCTGTGAATGATGTTGTTTTCCCGACCAGTGATGGAACATACGTTACTGTAGTATTATCACAGAGTGTTAACCACTGGTGTTCTAACCCAGTTCCTTCATTTGAGAAGCTCTCTAGTCTCCCATTCCAGGCCCAGCCTGAGTGTTCCCTCCTCCAGATGAGCCTCCTTGGTCTCCCCCAGGCACTTCCTCCAAACTCAAAGCATGTCCTATGAACACCACGTGGTTGGCCCTTTTATTCGATATGTTTCTACTCTTCACCTACCCCTCAGGGTGGCCTATACATTCTTGAAGGAGAGATGATACCTTTCTTAAAATCAATAACAATAACCAGAGTGTTAGATTTTTATGGCATCACAGGCCATAGGGCTCAGTAACATTTTCTGTGTCCCTCTTGGTTTTGCGGAGGCTGACCTTGCTCTGCTTGGGGTTTCATACTTGCTCTGCAGTTGGCTTTATCTTTTGATCAGACATGGCTCACCTTTCATCTGTAACTCTGCGGCTCGGTTAGTTCAGAAAGAAGAATCTCCTGCAAACTAATGACATATCTTTGGCACAGAAATGGATGTTTACCTGCCCCCTGGTCATTGTTGAGCCTGGTCACTACAGCCCAAGAGTTGAGGATGAGACTGCCTTCTCCTCTGCGAATGGGGTCCCTGTTCTGCAGTGTTTCTGCTTCCTGCAGGAGCCCCAAGCCCAACATCCATCCAGGTACCTCCCAGTGAACCTCAGTGCTAGGCCAGAGCGCCAGGGGGCGCTGTGGAGCAGCATCTGCCCAACACACTCACATCCTCATGGTTCCCCAGGGGGTGAAGATACATTTTCGGGTCATCAGTTTCATTCTGGGACCTGTCGTCCATGTTCTCCTCCAGGAAATTTGTCAGCAGGTTTTTCTCCCTGAGGGGTTCTCGCAAGGTGTTGATCTTCCTTAGAGGGATTCTTTCACCGAGCATTTGAAAAAGGAGAACAAGATTGGGCATTAATCACCTGTGGATGTTATTGCATGACTGTCATACTTTGCATTGTAATGATGCTGTGTACTTATCCAGCTATTTTAGAGTGTCTTGTTATTATCAGGACGCCATGCAAAGAGCAGGACAAACACCTCAGTTTGAATACAGATTCCATTCTGTAATCTTGAGTGACGTCAGTTGTGCATTTGGAGTCTCAGTTTCCCCATCGGTAAAAAGGTCAAATATAATAATCCCCATGCCCCATATAGGATTTTGTGGGCATTAAGTGAGATGATGGATGTAAAGTACTGGACATGTAGGAAGTCTCAACAATGACAGGCATTACCATTGCTATTGCCATGGTACTGTATCTTTTTCAAAGAAGCTTTGGGAAGGAGGTAGAAGTGGGATCATTAACTTCTTTTTACAGGGGAGGGGAATGGAAATGCAGCGAGTTTGTGACTTGGCTGTGGTCACCCTATTTGTTAGATGTAAAAAAGCGTAGAAGTAGCCTTCCTGATCTTTCTCCAGGTCTCAAGCAAAAGAGAGGGTTGTGAGAGCACACCGGGCAATTTGGTATAAAAAAGAAAATGAAGAGACTAGAGAAGGAGGGAAGAGTCAAAAGATGAAGAAAAAACTCAGAGATTTCTGCATGCACAGAGACAGCCAAAGAGATGGAGAGATAAAAGAGAGAGATACAGAGATGAAGAACAGATACATTCAAACAGAAATGGACAGAGACCAGAGAGCAGACCTAGAAGCAAATACAGGAGTAGTGCTCTTCCATTGGACCACACTTACAGTTGCAGGTGTTGTGCACTGAACAATTCAAAGTACTCCGATTCTCACAGAGGTCATGAAGTGACAGCACCCCCAAAGTTCGTCAACCCTGCAGGCCCACCCCAGACCCTTGGGTACCTCGGTGTCCATGACAAGGTACTCATCAATCAGTGTGAGTTGATCTTTCAGACTGTCAGGAAATGATCTTATTTCCTTCTAAGTCTGATAGGTCGAAGAATCAGAGGACAAGAAAACCAGAGAATATGCCACTTACAGTCCCCTTACTTACATGACTAGGCACTCTGAGAGGGCCAGCAGCCCGAGGATCCCAAGCCACTTCATATTTCTTTCCCAGTTGCAATTATTCAGGAAAGATTGTTCAGTGGTGGCCAAGAACTCCTAGTTATATATGCTCTGACCTGCCCTAATTGTCCCCTTTGGCCACTAATGGATCTAAAAAGAAATATGAACCTGTTGATAAAATCTTTACCTCTATTGTTGTCCTAGGGGGGTGGGCGTAGAATATTCTCAGAATACAGAGGTTTCTGCTGTAATCTCTTCCTTGGGGCTTTGCTGCAAAACCATCCTGAACCACATGGAGTAACTAAGTGTTGGGAGACTCTTGCCAACTTGAAGATAAGACACTGGTAGTAATGGGACAAAATAAACTCTAGGGGCCATGCTTGACATTTGTGATCTCCTGTGGTCTTCCTAGCAAATTCATGAGTTGTTCATTGCTTTCCTCAGTTTGACAGGAGATGCTAGAAGGAATAGAGATCAAGTGGCAAAGTGAAGACTTGAGGGGCAGCTCAGCGACCTACGAGTGAGTGGCTTTAGGTAGTGGGACAGATGTCACAGATTGGGGGCACTCATGATGCCAATCTGCATCAAAAGTCTAGGGTAGTATTATAACTGCAGAATTTCAGCATTGGAAGAAATGTGGTGCACGCATCCACAAGATACTTCCTTTCATCCGACAAACATATATGGAAACCCGGTGTGATGGGGTCTGGGGTAGATGCTGGAAAGTTAACATCAGGTCAGACACAGGTGGTCCTTATCTTCAGGGAGATAACAGTCTAGGGCAGTTCTCACAAATTCATGGCCTAGCAGGGAAGACAAATGAATGGAAGTGCTGGGCGGGCATTTTGGACATTGGTCAGGCAGCACATGCCCTACCAAGTGGGGGCTGCCTCTGCTTAGCTGCAACCAACGAGTGCCCTGCTGGAAAATAACCTGGAGGGCCACGTTTTCAAGAGAAGTCAGAATTCTGAATATTTATGTAAAATCCCCTGGTTTTAAATTCTAGCATATCTTTTCTTTCTTTGTCACAATACATAGTGTGAGCCGAACCTTAAACCAGTGCTTGCTGGATTCAGCTGGCTGGCTATGTGGGTTTTTATTACTGTCCTAGATTTGGCAGTAGAGAGGGGACAGAGAGAGGGTTCTTCTTATGTTGGTGGAATGACTAAGAGACTGAATGCAACTTAAGCATGTTAATTTGCCTTCCATTTGTAAAGAAAAATCACCGGGTTCACATAAACCAATGAATTGGATAATGTTCACTTGCTGAGCATCTAATATAATTCCCCAATAGGATCCATGCCTTGAAACATTTTATTTACCACACAAAACATAGAAAGAAATAATTATTCAGTCTCTTATCTCTCAAAAGGGTTAGAAAAGACCACTCAGTGCTTCTGGTCAGCCTGAGATGAACAAGTTCCCTGTTAAAGTGTTATGCCTGCCAATGTAAAGACAATGGAATTTTATGGCTCCTTCCAGGATTTCCAAACCCCGGGTTTTCCTGTGTGTGATCTATCCAGGCCTGTTCCTTGGGTAGTGTAATGGGAATGTGGCCTGGTCACCAGGTAGGTGATTGATGGTGTGCTGCATCTTTCTACTCACTTTTGCACATTGTTACTGTTTGGTTTTGGTGGTTCAATCACTATGGAGGATATTTGACAGCACCTAGCAAATGACACACACAAAAACCATTTAGCTCAGCCATTCTACTTCTAGGGATTTTTCCCAAAGATAACACTGGCTTAAATACAAAAGACGTACACACAACCTGGTGTACCCCCCCAAAAAAATAAAAAAATAAAAAAATAATAAAAAAAAAATAATAAAAAAAAGACGTACACACAAGGTATTCACTGCAACATTGTTCATAAAAGCCAATGATTAGAAGCATAATTGAAGAGCCCATCCACTGGGGAGCTTTGAATAAGGTGTAGGGCAACTCAGCAATTGGGTATAATGGGGATGGAGGGAGGCATGGAATGGGTGAGATCTTCAGGGTACACTGTTTAGTTTTGAAAAGATAGGGAGCAGAATGGTGCTTATAGTTTGTTGCTTTGCCGTATACATCTATGTCGATTTTCAATTAGAAAGATTGGAAGAATAAATGAAATGCTAATAAAAATTGTAATTTATGTGGGAGGGACAGGAATAGAAGTGAAATATTTCTTGTTTTATTGTTTGAATTTGCAACCATGTAAATGTGTTACAGAATGAAAAAATTGATAAACACATCTGTGGAACTTGAAAAGTAAAACAAATGAACCCAATTCTATTAAGTTGGTGATACAGCCGCACAGAACAAAACATTACTTAAGTGGCTATAAATCGCAGAATTTTGGCTCTACATTCAGAGTGAGCTATCTTCTAAGGATAAAGACAAACAAAGAAACAAAACACTCTCTACCAAAAAAAAAAAAAAAGAAAAAAGAAAAAAAGAATCGAAAAGAAAAAGCCAAAGAAATCTGAAACTATATCCAACACTTCACTGTTGGTGATATTGCTGCTGTTGTGTTGAAACTAAGTATGTGCATACAAGTTACAGAAAGTAAACAATTAACCCTCATGTTGTTATGAAGCAAGCATTTCAGAGGAAGAGACAAAAGAGAATTAAGTCTCCAACCAAAAAGCTTAAATAAATCCCTGTGGTCTTAAAATCTGAATTGAAATTATATTTTTGTATCAGTGAATTTTTTTCCTTTTTTTTTCTTAAAAGAAAATATGTAGTTCTTGACTACCACTACTAAAAGCCCAGAAGCAAAGGCAACTTGATAACAGTCACTATCCTGAGGCCTAGCTTGTGGCCTCTAAATGCCATTTCCCACCAGAGGATCCAGAGATTCTTGATGATGTCTGATTTCAGGTCTGGGTCAAGAAATGCACAAGAGAAGCCTGGGAATCTTGAAGGACCAGAAAGTCGAGGGCCTTCAAAGACTACTGGGGGCCAGACAAAAAGTTTAGGAACCCATGTGAAGAGGCCAAAAGTGGGATTCTTTTGAAACAGGAGGGAAGAGGGCAGGGCACCACCTTGGAAAGAATGACATAGCCTGAGGATGTTACAGAAACAGAGTAGAATGAAATGGGTCCAAGATGGTAGACAAATTGACTTCCACTAGAACTTGAGCCTCAGTAATACAATGGTAAAGATGAAAGAGTGGGCTGTGGCCCTATTCTTAGAAATCCGCAACCCTTCCTGAAATAGCTGGAATACTCCTCCCACTCATTAGCCTATGGAAGTACCCACCCTTGTAAAAACTGACAACCCCATACCCTGGTGCCTTTCTCACCTTCTGAGATGGCCTACAGTCTGTCTGTGGAGTGTGTTTTTGTCTAAACATATCCACTTCTTACCTATCAGTTTGTCTCTCACTGAATTTTTCTGCAATGAGATATGAAGAATCTGAGCTTCCTGGAATTTTGAAACCAGGTGTGTGATCTCAGTTTGACCACTTTGGGTTTTGTCTGGGTTCAAGTCCAGGCCACATGAGTTCAAGTACCCATCAGAGTTTTGTCTGGGCTTGTGTCCTGGCATGGGGGTTCATGTTCCAATCTGACGAGTAGAGTTTTAGGTGGCAACTATGAAGTGACAGTGGTAAGGTGAGAGAATTTTGAGAGGTACGTCTTGGTCCTACATAGGCCTGTGCTACTGATCTCAGAGTGGCAGCCGTGAGTGGTGTGTGAAGTGAGATATTGATTCCATGCCCAGGATTTGAACCTGGGTAGCCTGGGTGTAAACCAGGAGTCCTAGCTACCAGACCAGCTAGGGTAGAGGCTAGAAGCTATTTTTCCCTGGCTCTTGTCTCCCCAGTGAATAATGTATTTCTCACAGATGATAAAACTGTAAAAGCAGATACAAAGTTTATTATTAGGAACATTGCATAATAACAAGTGGGAGAGCACACAGAGAAACAATTTGTTGAGAGAGAAACAAGACAGAGATGCACCCCAGGAAAAAAAGGGTGTGGGCATCCTCCTTAATGAGGAGAAGTACAGTAAAGAGGCGGTTAAGTCACTATATAAAGTAGTTCTTCCTGGTCTTTGTTTTCATTTGGCCAATTATCTGTTTTCTTTTCTTAAATTTACTTATTTATTTGCAGCTTTGTGTCATTATTGCTGCATACAGGGTTTCTCTAGTTGTAGCACAGGGGCTACTCTTCATTGGGGTGCATGGGTTCCTCATTGTAGCACACTGGCTCACTAGTTTTTGCTCACAGCGTAGAGCACAGGGTCAATAGTTGTGGCACACTGGCTAGGTTGGTATGCGGTAGTGGGTCTTCCTGGAGCAGGGATCGGACCTGTTTCCCCTACACGGAGGGTTGAATTGTTAACCAGTGCACCATCAGGGACGTCCCCAATTATCTGGTTTATTTCTTCACACCTGAACTGTCCTGGGACCCTCCCAATCATGTGTGCATAACGTTTTGCCAAGATGGATTTCAGCCCAGAGTCCTATGGGAAAGCCTTACCATGGCATATTAAGGGGTGGTGTCCCCTCCTTTTTGACCTCCAAGGAGCCGTTCTGTGCATGTGTAATGTCTCCCTTTTCCCAGGATGGGGAGTGTATGGCCTCTTGATTTCTTAATAGGATTTTCCCCCTCCCTCTTTCTGCCATAAAAGTGTCGAATATTCAGTAATTTATCTATTCCTGTTGCGGTTTCTTATATTGAAGTGCAGATATCAAAATATAGACAGGAGTCCAGTCATCAGTATGTAGTCCTGGAGCCCTTTTGTCTCTTGACTCAGGACATGTAAAATAGGGACTGGTAGTGAACGTCCAGCCTGGAGCTCATCTCCTTCTCTGCCATATGAAATGTAAATGGCAGACCAGGTGTAAATGCCCAGCCTGGAGCCCATCCATCTCCTATCTCAAATTCCCCCTGAGAGATGAAAACCCCAAGAAACCTTTATTGGGATGATGAAGGGCGAAGATCTGTCTTCTGTAGGTTCTTCATACTGGCATGGGGCTTGTTGACTGTACCTACTTGTAGTTACAGAGCTGTCATCCTGACTTATTAATGGGCCCAGGGTGACTTCTGTTGTTTTCTCAGAAGGATCTGTTCCAAGGAGTGGCTGGAAATTCTGTATCACTATCATCTGGTCTGGAAACCCATCGTGTCCTTAGAAAGAACAAACTGGACAAGTAGATTAAGAAGGCCGGGGCCAAAAATCAGTAAAAATATTATAGTAACCAGTGGTCCATGCAGGAGTAGTAAAGTTTGGGATATGCTATTTATAGGGATGGAGCATTTGGCATCATCATATACATTTTTGATGTCCTCTTCTATTAGCCCAGTATAATTGATGTAGATATAACAGACCCAGTTCAAAGTAGTTGTAGGAGTGACTCCCTGAACATTAATAAACAAAGTAGATCTCATTTTTTTTTTTTTTAAGGAGGATAATCCTGAAACCTAGTCTGGACCTGGCGCTTTGGGGAAATGTGTAGCCAGGTAGCCAGTTGTCTAGTTTTATCTAAGTAGGTTTTAACCTCTGGTGTGGTATGAACACATAAAGAACAGGTTATATTGTTCTGAAAATTTCCTCATTAATAGCCAAAGCGGACCTGACTGTTAATGATGTTACTGTTTTTCTAGGTATGAAAAGATGCAATACGTTGAGCTCACAAAATCTTTTTCTGAAAGTATCTAACTATCGAGAAAACTGTTCTGTCAGTTTTTTCCAGAGCCCAGAAAGCCTCATTTTGATTTCTACCCTGAACACCTCTCAGGGCCTGTCAAAGGTTACCAGCTGCAGTAGCCCTGGTTTAGTCCTTGTAGAGGTGGATGGCAAGTGTAAGTTTCCTGTTAACAGGGCCCCTTCATGATCACTAATTTAATCATGGTTTGGGGGACATTTCATGACCATTTCATCCCATGGTGCTAGGACGTCTCATTCCTACGTCTCGTGAAATTTCATTGAAGGCCACTCAATGTGCTGTTCCTTGACTTGGCCCTGCTAACAGTAGCCAAAAACCTCTGGACCACCTGTCTAGTCTTTTATGGTCCTGGAAAATATTCCCTCTTGTTGCCTCTTTCCATATCTAGATTTACACTCTTAGCATCACTGATCTCACATGGGACTATATACCATCATTCTATTAGAGGCTCAATCACACATTTGGTAATGCAAGAAACAACAATTTCTTGAAATAGGTGACATAGAAAATAATATAGCTAGCAGTATTAGTGCGGTCATAAGTAAGAATTTAAGTCAAGAATTTCCGTTAGGTGCAGCCTAATATATACCCTGGTTATCGGACTCCATCTGTTCGGTAGTAATCCTTATTTTTCAGGGAAATTGTATATTGGTAATGTTTGTAAGGCATTAAGCCCAATTTTCTAGGGTAACTAGACTGATGATCCTTAGTATGATTTAATTGTTCCCAGCACAGAGGAGTTGATAATGCTGCTGAGAATCTTAGAGGTTTTAATCTCAGGAGGGAGCAGGTAGAGAGAAAAATTAATGTTTTAATTTTACCCACAGGTGTTATTTACCAACTTATTGTAAACCATAAGTAGCTTGAGGTCAAGAGCTTCTCTATATCTGATCAAAAGAAAAATGAAAAGCCAGCAATATGTCAGGCAGAATTCATAAAAATTATCTCATAGTTAGCAATTTGCTTAATGCCATATAATTTAACTTTTGTTCTGTTTATGTGTAGTGAAGGAGGTACCTTTATCACTGGAGATTGTAGAAAGCCTGCCCCAAGTGGAAAACACAATTTTAACCATTTTTTTCCCCACTGTGATGGCATCAGCCCTGCAGCCACAAATGGCTTTAACTCTTAAAAATTAAAAAATAATGAGAATAGAACTACCATATGATCCAGTAATCCCACTCCTGGGCATATACCCAAAGAAAACCATAATCCCAAAAGAAACATGTACCATAATGTTTATTGCAGCACTATTTACAATAGCCAGGACATGGAAGCAACTTAAGTGCCCATCAACAAATGAATGGATAAAGAAGATGTGGCATGTATATACAATGGAATATTACTCAGCTATAAAAAGGGATGAGATAGAGCTATATGTAATGAGGTGGATAGACCTAGAGTCTGTCATACAGAGTGAAGTAAGCCAGAAAGAGAAAGACAACTATTGTATGCTAACTCACATATATGGAATCTAAAAATGGTACTGATGAACTCAGTGACAAGAACAAGGACGCGGATGTAGAGAATAGACTGGAGAACTCGAGGTTTGGCGGGGGCGGGAGGTGAGGGGGAAGCTGAGATGAAGTGAGAGAGTAGCACAGACATATATATACTACCAATTGTAAAATAGATAGCCAGTGGGAAGTTGCTGTATAACAAAGGGAGTTCAACTCGAGGATGGAAGATGCCTTAGAGGACTGGGACAGGGAGGGTGGGGGGGGACTCGAGGGAGGGTGAGGAGGGAGTCGAGGGAGGGAATACGGGGATATGTGTATAAAAACAGATGATTGAACTTGGTGTACCCCCCCAAAAAAAATAAAAAATAAATTTAAAAAAATAATGAGATTTGTCATGGAGCTGGGAAAAGCCAAACGGCCATCTTGGATTTCTCATAGCTCTGACTCTTTATTTTACAGCCATTGTTGACCCATTTTCAATTCCCTGATTTAGGAGTAGAGTGTTGTCATTATTTAGGGACATCATAATGACAAAAGTCTGACAATGAGGGGTTCAGTTTTGTAGAAGCAGAATTAACTTTATGTACATGTACCATAGTCTTCATAGATCATTGTGAAACACTACTTATTCACTCAACCCAAGTAACAAAAGATCTTAAAAGCAAATGTAAATCACTTAAAGGCAAGGTAGTTGGCACAGTCTGTTATCAAAAGCAACATTCCAAGGAAATTTTGTTTTCTTAAAAGAGAGTGAAAGCCAAATTCCAGTCTGGTCCCAGTGTGCTGTTAATAATGTATTTATTTACCTAATTCATTTTAATTTAATCTTAGAACGTTCTTTTTATAAATCTTGAAAATGTAGTATCTTTGCAAAGGCATCAGATTGAAACCATAGCTGTGTATAATGATCAAAGCCATAAGAAGGCACATTTAAAATCTGATTACAAGGCAATTGATAAAGTAACGTGGTTACTGTTGTGACATAGAACACTTTTAGATCATAACTAGAACTGTGACTGATAATGTTTTATTGGGACATTTCTGAATTTTAGGAACTCCATATAATTTCTAGAATACCCACATAGGCAAACGATTAAGAGAATATCAAGAGTTTAAAACACTCATCAAATAGGATAAAACATCTCAGTGTGGCACCAAACACATTTATCAATAGTTTTAAACCTTTTTTGATGTGTAAAAGGAAGCCAATGTTCAGTAATTAATGTTTTAGTATCTTGTTTTATTCCTAAAAATTTCACCCAAAGTTTCTTTTTCATTTGCCTTTTTTCCCTAAACGTTTCTTTACAATGAATTGTTTTCTTTGCTGACAAATTTGTTACAGATAGCGTATATGAAACCTAGGCACAATAAAAGTGTTCTACTTAATGCTGATGACTGTAAAGGCATGTCTATATTAAATTTATTAACAAATATTAATACCAGATATTAATTTAATATTAAATATTTCCCAGTTCCTCTTCAGCTGAAATTTATACAGCTTAATATATGTTGTATTTAGAACTGTTTGATTTGTAAGTGCTTACTTTTCTTTAAGCCAATTAAATAGAGGTCATTTACAAATTAACCTCAGCATTATTATCCAAGGCAAAGACACATACTGAGACATACACATATATCCAGACAGACAGAGATCTCATAGTTTCTGCTAGAGGTTTAAAATGCTTCTTGGCCCCCTCACTTTTCCCCCTTTTCTTTCCCGTGGCTTGAAGTTGTATTAATTACCCCAAGGCTGAAGTCTCAGGCAAAGTGGGCTGTGATTGTATCTCAAGGGCCTGATACGATTTAACTTCAAACTTTCTCCTAGGCATATTTTTGTTCTGTCAGGCTCAGAATTCTGAAAATGATATTTTCACAAGCTAGCTTTTTTAAATTGCATATGCAAAAAAGAAGCAGTTTTGTCATGTAAAAAGTTGTATCTTTACCAATTTTCTCCACAGTCTAAAGAAGATTGTGTCCACACTATTAAAAGTCATCCTTCTCTTTCTGTAGTCATGGTTTCATAGCTACAATTTAAATAAGATAGTACTAAAATTGGCTGTGATAACAGGGGCAGCCTGGCTGATTAAATGTGGTCCCAGCAGGGATTGTCTTCTAGGGAGGTGGGGTCTTTGTTTGATCAGAAGAATCTGAATGAGTAAGGGAAATTTTAGGAGTGGGGGAAGATGGGTCCTCACCACTGACTTCGGGATATTAGAAGTGGATTCTTTAGAATGTTAGGATTGTTTTTCTGATTCCTCAGGCCTTTGATTAAAGGAGAAAGTCCTGAACAAAAGAGAACCTCAGTCCATTTTCCCATCATGTGGCAATAAATGTCTAATTGTAAGAGATCCATTTACAGGCCATTTTACCATCTCCCAACTTAAATAAAGGCTAGGTTGGCAACAGTAGAATCTAAGTTCTTCTCTTTTCTCAGCCCATCTGGCTTAGAAAGGCGATCCTCCCATGTCAAGAATAAGGCAGTGCTCTGAGAATGGAATTCAGCATTCTAGGAATGTTTACTAGGAGGCTGGCACCTTTAAGGGATGTGGGGTGTCCCCTTAATTCCCTCAAACCTGGTGAAGTTTTAAGCATATTTCCCCCCCAGATACTGACCAGATGTCTCTGGCCCGCACTGAAGCCTCACCCAAGGCACCCAACCCAGCAGGGACGGAGAAGGCTTTTGAACCAATGCAGACCGGCTGCCAGAAGTTTTCTTAGGAGGGATCCTTTGTCTATAGGGCTTACTATGGTGGAGTGTATTCCTGGAGACTGAGCATCTTTAAAGCCTAGGATGTAGGCTGTTTAGAAGTGGCCCACCCAGTAGGTAGTCTGTTACAGGCTATGGACTGTTAAGGCCTGGAGTGAAGGCGGAACTCCTGGAGGAGCTGGAGTGGGCCACAATGGAAAGTTCCAGAGGGTTTGGTATCTGAGGGCTTAGAGATGGGAATTTTCTCATAGAGGATCTTTGGACACAGAATCAGGTGGGAGATTAATCAGCAGAGGAACCCCAAATTTATCACCCTGTTTGGCCTCTAAGGTACAGTTGAAGGAGGCATAAGGCTTAGGTGGAAAAGAGACCTTGTTTTCTGAGTGGAGAGGGTTAGAAAAATCTCAGGAGAAAAAAGTAAGGTGTGGGGTGTGTGTCCGGCAGGCTACTTGTGGAGAAATGCACTTGAAGGCAGCAGGACACGTGGGAGGTAATTTTCCTTCAATCAGAAATAAAGTGTGGTCCCTAGTAGGGCGCAATTTGTAGGAGATCATGGCAGGCTCTGAGATTTGCTTGTTTTTTAAAAACTGCTTGGGTGTGGGGCATGCTGGGAGTTGTGATTAGGCAGAGAGAGAGTGAGACGAAAGGGAGGATATCGTAGAGTTCAAAGAGTTTGAGCAAAAGAATGAGAGAGGGAGTGCGAGTGATAGAGAAACAAGACACTTTGGACTCTGAAACTGAGAGAACTAGATGAATGCCTGTGAGTCTTGGAAAGAGAACAAAGCAGAGAGCTGAAAGCAAGCAAGTTCTAATGGGAGAGAGAGTGAAAGTCAGGAGTCTCCAGCCAGCAGTTTGGGCAAGACCTGCCTTTTCCCTTGAATTCCTGGCTTTCAGCACCATCTGATCCCAGAAAGGCAGCAGTGAGCAGTGGAGTGAAACGAGATCTTAGTTCCCTTCCCAGGAATTGCACTTGGGTAGGCTTCAAGAAAACTAGGAGTCCTAGCCACCAGATCAGCAAAGGCTAGAGGCAGAAGATATTTTTCCCTGGTTCATGTCCACGGTGAAAAATGCATTTCACACAAAGGCCAAAAGTGTAAAAGCAGGTACAAAGATTATTATTAGAGACATTGCATAATAACAAGTGGGAGAGCACACAGAGAGATAATTTGTTTAGTGAAGACAGAAGCAAGGCAGAGATGCACACCAAGAGAGATAGTGTGTGGACATCCTTCGTAATGAGGAGGAGTGCAATAAAGAGGTGGTTAAAAATGTCCAGGGCAAGATGGCTTCACAGATGAATTCTATCAAACATTTAGAGAAGAGCTAACATGTACCATCTCCAGACTCTTCCAAAATATAGCACAAGGAGGAACACTCCCAAATGCATTCTACAAGGCCACCATCACCCTGATACCAAAACCAGACAAAGATGTCATAAAAAAAGAAAATCAAAGGCCAAAATCACTGATGAATATAGATGCAAAAATCCTCAAGAAAATACTCTGAAAGAGAATCCAATAGCACATTAACAAGATCATACGTTATGATCAAGTGAGTTTTATTCCTGGAATCAAGGAATCTTTAATATATGCAAATCAATGTGATATATCATATTAAGAAACTGAAGGCTAAAAACCATATGATCATCTCAAAGATGCAAAAAAAGCTTTTCACAAAATCCAACAATGATTTATGATAAAAAACTCTCCAGAAAGTGGGCATAGAAGGAAGTTATCTCAACATAATAAAAGCCATATATGACAAAACAACAGCCAACATCATTCTAAATGGTGAAAAAGTGAAAGCTTTCCCTCTAAGAATAAGAAGACAAGGGTGCCCACTCTCACCACTAGTAGTCAACATAGTTCTGGAAATTTTAGCCACAGCAATCAGAGAAGAAAACGAAACAAAATGAATCCAAATTGGAAAAGAAGTAACATTGTCACTCCTTGCAGATGACATAATATTATGTATAGAAAACCCTGAAAAACTTCCAGAAAACTGCTAGCACTAATCAATACGTTTACTAAAGTCATAGGATACAAAATTAATGTGCAGACATCTCTTGCCTTCCTATACATTAACAACGAAAGAGCAGAAGGAGAAATTAAGGAAACTCTCCCATTTACGATCGCAACTGAAAGAATAAAATACCTAGGAATAAACCTGCCTAAAGAGGCAAAAGACCTGTATGCAGAAAACTAAAAGACACTGATGAAAGAAATGAAAGATGATACAAAGAGATAGAAGGGCATACCATGTTCTTGTATTGGCAAAATCAACATTGTGAAAATGATTGTACAACACAAAGCAATTTACAGATTCAGCACAATCCCTATCAAATTACTATTGGCATTTTTAACACAATTAGAGAAAGAAATTTTATGATTTGTATTGCAATGTAAAAAATCACGAATAGGCAAAGCTATCTTGAGTGGGAAAGACGGAGCTGGAGGAATCAGGCTCCTGGCATTCAAACTATACTACAAGGCTATAGTGATCAAGACAGTATTGTACTGGCACAAAAACAGAAATATAGATCAATGGAATAGAATAGAGAACCTAGAGATAAATCCACGCATATATGGGCACCTTATATATGACAAAGAAGGCAAGAATATACAACAGAAAAAAGACAGCCTCTTCAATAAGTGGTGCTGGGAAAATTGGACAGCTGCATTTCAAAGAATGAAAATAGAACACTTCCTAACACCATACACAAACATAAACTCAAAATGGATTAAAGATCCAAATGTAATTCCTGACACTATAAAACTCAGCGGAAAACATAGGCAGGGTGCTATATTACATAAATCAAAGCAAGATCCTTTTGGATCCACTTCCTAGAATAATGGAAATAAAATCAAGAATAAACAAATGGGACCTAAAGAAACTTAAAAGTTTCTGCACAGAAAAAGAAATCTTAAACAAGATGAGAAGACAACTCTCAGAATGGAAGAAAATATTTGTCAAGAAAATAACTGACAAAGGATTAATTTCCAAAATATAGAAGCATCTCATGCATCTTAATACCAAAAATCAAATAACTTAATGCAGAGATGGGTGGAAAGTCTAAATAGACATTTCTCCAAAGAAGAAATGGAAATGGCCAACACACACATGAAAAGATGTTCAAGATCTATAACCATTAGAGAAATGCAAGTCAAAGCCACAATGTAGTATCACCTCACACCAGTCAGAATGGCCATCATCAAATAATCTAGAAACAATAAATGTTGGAGAGGGTGTGGAGAAAAGGGAAGCCTCCTGCACTGTTGGTGGGAATGTAAATTGGTACAGCCACTATGGAAAACAGTATTGAGGTTCCTTGAGAAACTAAAAATAGAACTACCATGTGACCCAGAAATCCCACTCCTGGGCATATACCCTGAGACAACCATAATCCAAGAAGAAACGGGTACCACAATGTTCATAGCAGCACAATTTACAATAGCCAGGACATGGAAGCAACCTAAATACCCACCAACAGATGAATGGGTAAAGAAGATATGGCACATATACACAATGGAATATTACTCAAACATAGAAAGGAATGAAATTGAGTTATTTGTAGGGAGGTGGATGGACCTAGGGTCTGTCATAGAGAGGGAAGTAAGAAAGAAAGAAGAAACAAATATCATATGATAAGACATATTATGGAATCTTAAAGAAATGGAAGTGATGAACCCTGTGACAGGGCAAAATTTAATATGCAGATGTAGTGAATAGACTTGGGGACATGGGTTGTGGGGTGAAGGTTAAGTTGGGATGAAATGAGAGAGTAGCACTTACATATATACTCTATCAAATGTAAAATAGGTAGCTGGTATGAAGCTGCTGCATAATACAGGGAGATCAACTCAATGATGATGGATTAGAGGGGTGTGATAAGGAGGGGGAAGGGAGTCACAGGAGGGAGGGGTATGTGGATATATTTATAAATACAGATGATTCACTTTGGTGTACAGCAAAAACTGGCACAGCAGTGCAAAACAATTATATTCCAAAAAAGAGCTTAAAGAAAAAGTAAGATGTGGTGAAGTGATTTATATAGGGCACTTTTCTGGGTTTACTTTACCTTTGGCCAATTATCTGGTTTCTTTCTTCACATCTGACCTGTCCCAGGACTCTCCCCATCATGCGTGCACAAATTTTTTCCCAGATGGATTACAGCCCAAAGGCATATGGGAAAGGCTTACCATGACATATTATAGGGTAGCTCCTTCTCACCTCCAAGGAGCCTTTCTATGTGTGTGTACTGTCTCCCTTGCCTCAAGAATGGGGAGTATGTGACCTCTTGATCTCTTAACAGGGTTTATCCCCTCTCTGCCAATGCCAGAAAAGTGTCTGATATTCATTGTTTTACCTTATTCCTGTTGCTGTTTCTCAATTTGAAGTGCAGATATCAAAAATATAGACATTAGTCTGGTCATAAATATGTAGTCGTGGAGCCCATTTGTCTCTTGCCTCAGGAAATGTAAACAGGGGGCTGGTAATGAATGTATGGCCTTGAGCTCATCTTCTTCTCTGCCTCATGAATTGTAAACAGGGGGCCAGTTGTAAATGCCTAGCCTGGAGCCCATCTGTCTAGTACCTCAGTATGTCACATGCTAGGTATGCTGGGGAGGATTCTCTGCTGATGTCTGCTGATTTTTGACTGATGTGTCAACCCTCTATGTGTGTACACATTCAACAGCAGATCCAGGAGAAATTTATTAAAGTATATACTCTTCTTCTTGACTCTGAGGTTTTTCTCCTACATTCTTACATACTTGTTCATTCCTGCTCTCTCTTCTTTCTTTCTTTCTTTTTCTTTCTTCTCCTTCCTTTCTTTCTTTCTTTCTTTCTTTCTTTCTTTCTTTCTTTCTTTCTTTCTTTCTTTCTTTCTTTCTCTCTCTTTTTCTTTCTTTCTTTCCTTCCTTCCTTCCTTCCTCCCTCCCTCCCTCCTTTCTTCCTTCCTTCCTTCCTTCCTTTCTTTCTTTTTCTTTCTTTCTTTCTTTCTTTCTTTCTTTCTTTCTTTCTTTTTCTTTCTTTCTTTCTTTCTTTCTTTCTTTCTTTCTTTCTTTCTTTCTTTCTTTCCTTCTTTCTCTTTCTTTCTTTCTTTCTTTCCTTGCCTCTCCCCTTCCTTCCTTTTTTCTTTCTTCCTCCCTCCCTCCCTTCCTTTCTTCTTTCTTTCTTTCTTTGTTTCCTTCTTTCTTTCTATCTTTCCTTCTTTCTTTCTTTGCCTTTCTCCATCCTTCTTTCCTTCCTTCCTCACTCCCTTCCTCTCTTTCTTTCTTTCTTTCTTTTTCTTTCTTTCTTTCTTTCTTTCTTTCTTTCTTTCTTTCTTTCTCTCTTTCTTTCCCCCTTTCTTTCTTTTTCTTTCTTTCTTTCTTTCTTTCTTTCTTTCTTTCTTTCTTTCTTTCTTTCTTTCTTTCTTTCTTTCTTTCTTTCTTTCTTTCTTTCTTTCTTTCTTTCTTTCTTTCTTTCTTTCTTTCTTTCTTTCTTTCTTTCTTTCTTTCTTTCTTTCTTTCTTTCTCTTTCCCTTTCTCCTTCCTTCCTTCTTCACTCCCTTCCTTCCTTCCTTCCTTCTTTTCTTTCTTTCTTTCTTTCTTTCTTTCTTTCTTTCTTTCTTTCTTTCTTTCTTTCTTTCTTTCTTTCTTTCTTTCTTTCTTTCTTCCTTCCTTCCTTCCTTCCTTCCTTCCTTCCTTCCTGCCTTCCTTCCTGCCTTCCTTCCTTCCTTCCTTCCATTAACCCCAGAAGACCTGTGTGACCACAAATGCGTACTCTTTATTGCTTTTACTCCCCTCCCTCTGACCCTCACAACCCAACGTATGCCTAGCATAACTCCTGCTCATCATCAGCACCATTGGGGACATCTTCTGTTCCATTTCTTTGTGAAAAATTTTTTTTATTTTTTTATCCTTACTCCCAGTGCCTCAGAAAGTGACTCTATGTGGAGATAGGCCTATTTTTATTTTTTCCATTTTATTTATTTATTTACTATTTTTTTTGAGGTACACCAAGTTCAATCATCTGTATTTACACACATATCCCCATATTCCCTCCCTCCCTCGACTCCCCCCACATCCTCCCTGTCCCAGTCTTCTAAGGTATCATCCATCCTTGAGTTGAACTCCCTTTGTTATACAGCAACTTCCCACTGGCTATCTGTTTTACACTAGGTAGTATATATATGTCTATGCTACTCTCTAACTTCGTCTCAGCTTCCCCTTCATCCCTCGGTCCCCCAAACCTCGAATTCTCCCGTCCATTCTCTGCATCTGTGTCCTTGTTCTTGTATTGTCACTGAGTTCATCAGTACCATTTTTAAAGATTCCGTATATGTGAGTTAGCATACAATATTTGTCTTTCTCTTTCTGGCTTACTTCATTCTGTATGACAGACTCTAGGTCTATCCACCTCATTACATATAGCTCTATCTCATCCCTTTTTATAGCTGAGTAATATTCCATTGTATATACATGCCACATCTTCTTTATCCATTCATTTGTTGATGGGCATTTAGGTTACTTCCATGTCCTGGCTATTGTAAAGTGTGCTGCAATAAACATTACCATACATGTTTCTTTTGGGATTATGGTTTTCTCAGGATATATGCCCAGGAGTGGGATTACTGGATCATATGGTAGTTCTATTTGTAGTTTTTGAAGGAACCTCCAAACTGTTTTCCATAGTGCCTTTACCAACTTACATTCCCACCAACAGTGCAGGAGAGTTCCCTTTTCTCCACACCCTCTCCAACATTTGTTGTTTCTAGATTTTGTGATGATGGCTGTTCTGATCGATGTGAGGTGATACCTCGTTGTGGCTTTGACTTGCATTTCTCTGATGATTAGTGATGTTTAGCATCTTTTCATGTGTTTGTTGCCCACCTGTATGTCTTCTTTGGAGAAATGTCTATTTAGGTCTTCCACCTATTTGTGGATTGGGTTATTTGCTCTTTTGGTATTAAGCTGCATGAGCTGATTGTATATTTTGGAGATAAATCCTTTGTCAGTTGTTTCATAGGCAACTTTCTTTTCCCATTCTGAGGGTTGCCTTCTAGTCTTATTTATGGTTTCTTTTGCTGTGGAAAAGCTTTTAAGTTTCATGAGGTCCCTCCCATTTGTTTATTCTTGATTTTATTTCCATGATTCTAGGAGGTGGGTCCAAAAGGATCTTGCTTTGCTGTATGTCATAGAGTGTTCTGCCTATGTTTTCCTCTAGGATTTTTATAGTGTCGGGCCTTACATTTAGGTCTTTAATCCATTTTGAGTTTATTTTTGTGTATGGTGTTAGGAAGTGTTCTAATTTTGTTCTTTTACTTGTAGCTGTCCAATTTTTCCTGCACCACTTATTGAAGAGGCTGTCTTTTTCCATTGTATATTCTTGCCTCCTTTGCCAATGATAAAGTGCCCATATATGCTTTGGCTTACCTTGGAATTCTCCATTCTGTTCCATTGATCTTCCCTTCTATTTTTGTGCCAGTACCATACTGTCTTGATCACTATGGCCTTGTAGTATAGTTTGAAGTCAGGAAGCCTGATTTCTCCAACTCCATCTTTCCTTCTCAAGATTGCTTTGGCTATTCGGGGTCTTTGCATTTCCATACAAATCATAAGATTTCTTGCTCTAGTTCTGTGAAAAATGCCTTTGATAATTTGATCGGGATTGCATTGAATCTGTAAATTGCTTTCATAGTACAGTCATTTTCACTATCTTGATTCCTCCAATCCAGGAACATGGTATGTGCCTTCATCTGTTTGTGTCATCTTTGATTTCTTTCATCAGTGTCTTATAGTTTTCGGCATACAGGTCTTTTGCCTCCTTAGGTAGGTTTATTCCTAGGTATTTGATTCTTTTTGTTGCAATGGTAAATGGGAGTGTTCCCTTAATTTATTTTTCTGCTCCTTCATTGTTAGTGTATAGGAATGCAAGAGATTTCTGTGCATTAATTTTGTATCCTATTACTTTACTAAACTCATCAATTAGTGCTAGCAGTTTTCTGGTAGAATCTTTAGGGTTTTCTCTGTATAATATCATGTCATCTGCAAAGAGGGACAATTTTACTTCTTCTTTTCCAAATTGGATTCCTTTTATTTCTTTTTCTTCTCGATTGCTGTGGCTAAAACTTCCAAAACTATGTTGAATAATAATGGTGAGAGTGGACACCCTTGTCTTGTTCCTGACCTTAGAGGGAATTCTTCCAGTTTTTCCCCATTTAGAACGATGTTGGCTTTTGGTTTCTCATATATGGCTTTTATTATGTTGAGGTAACTTCCTTCTATGTCCATTTTCTGGAAAGCGTTTATCATAAATCGATGTTGAATTTTGTCAAAAGCTTTTTCTGCATCTAATGCGATGATCATATGGTTTTTATCCTTCAATTTGTTGATATGATGTATCACGTTGATTGATTTGCGTGTATTGAAGAATCTTTGCATCCCAGGGATAAACCCCACTTGATCCTGCTGTATGATTTTTTTAATGTGCTGTTGGGTTCTGTTAGGTAGTATTTTGTTGAGGATTTTTGCATCTATATTCCTCAGTGTTATTGGTCTGTAATTTTCTTTATTTTTGACATCTTTGTCTGGTTTTGGTATCAGGGTGATGGTAGCCTCGTAGAATGAGTTTGGGAGTGTTCCTCCTTGTGCTATATTTTGGAAGAGTTTGAGAAGGATAGGTGTTAGCTCTTCTCTAAATGTTTGATTGAATTTGTCCACGAATCCGTCTTGCCCTGGGCTTTTGTTTGTTGGGAGATTTTTAATCACTGCCTCAATTTCCGTACTTGTGATTGGTCTGTTCATAGTTTCTATTACTTCCTGGTTCAGTCTTGGAAGATTGTACTTTTCTAAGAATCTATCCATTTCTTCTAGGTTATCCAATTTATTGGCATATAGTTGCTTGTAGTAGTGTCTCATGATCTTTTGTATTTCTGAGGTGTCCGTTGTTCTTCTTTTTCATTTCTAATTCTGTTGATTTGCATCTTCTCCCTTTTTTTCTTGATGAGTCTGGCTAATGGTTTATCAATTTTGTTAATCTTCTCAAAGAACCAGCTTTTAGTTTTATTAATTCTTGCTATTGCTTCCTCCCTTTCTTTTTCATTTCTTTCTGCTCTGATCTTTATGCTTTCTTTCCTTCTGCTCACTTTGGGGTTTCTTTGTTCTTCTTTTTCTAATTGTTTTAGGTGTAAGGTTATGTTGTTTATTCAATATTTTTCTTGTTTCTTAAGGTGGGACTGTATTGCTTATAAACTTCCCTCTTAGAACTGCTTTTGCTGCATCCCATAGGTTTTGGGTTTTTGTGTTTTCATTGTTGTTTGTTTCTAGATATTTTTTGATTTCCTCTTTGATTTCTTTAGTGATTTCTTGGTTGTTTAATAGTGAATTGTTTAGCCTCCATGTGTTTGTATTTTTTGCAGGTTTTTTTTTTCCTGTAATTGATATCTAGTCTCATGGCATTGTGGTCTGAGAAGATGCTTGATATGATTTCAATTTTCTTGAATTTGCCGAGGTTTGATTTGTGACCCAGGTGTGATCTATCCTGGAGAATGTTCTGTGTGCACTTGAAAAGAAAGTGTATTCTGTTGTTTTTGGATGGAATGTCCTATAAATATCAATGAAGGTGAGATGGTCCAATGTGTCATTTAAAGCTTGTGTCTTTATTGATTTTCTGTTTGGATGATCTGTCCATTGATGTAAGTGGGGTGCTCAAGTTTCCCACTATTTTTGTGTTTCTGTCTATTTCCCCTTTTATGGCTGTTAGCATTTGCCTTATGTATTGAGGTGCTCCTATGTTGGGGCAAAGATATTTACCATTGTGACATGTTCTTCTTGGATGGATCCCTTGATCATTATGTAGTGTCCTTCCTTGTCTCTTGTAATAGTCTTTACTTTCAAGTCTAATTTGTCTGATATGAGTATTGCTACCCCAGCTTTCTTTTGACTCCCATTTACATGGAATATCTTTTTCCATCCCTTTGCTTTCAGTCTATATGTATCCCTTATTCTGAAGTGGGTTTCTTGTAGGCAGCATATAGAAGGGTCTTGTTTTTGTATCCATTCAGCCAGTCTATGTCTTTTGGTTGGAGCATTTAATCCATTTACATTTAAGGTGATTATTGACATGGGTGTTTCTATTACCATTTTCTTAATTGTTTTGGGTTTGTATTTGTAGGTGTTTTCCTTCGCTTGTGTTTCCTACTTAGAGAAGTTCCTTTAGCACTTGTTGTAAGGATGGTTTTGTGGTGCTGAATTCTCTTAATTTTTGCTTGCCTGTAAAGCTTTTGATTTCTCCCTCAAATCTGAATGAGATTCTTGCTGGGTAGAGTATTCTTGGCTGTAGGTTTCTCTCTTTCAGGACTTTCAGTATATCCTGCCATTGCCTTCTGGCCTGCAGAGTTTCTGTAGAGAGGTCTGCTGTTATCCTCGTGGGTTTTCCCTAATGTGTTGTTTGTTGCTTTTCTCTTGCTGCTTTTCATATTTTTTCCTTGTTTTTAATTGTCATTAGTTTGATTAATATGTGCCTTGGGGTACTTCTCCTTGGGTTTATTCTGTATGGGACTCTCTGTGCTTCTTGGACTTGGTTAATTATTTCCCTTCCCATGTTGGGGAAGTTTTCCACTATAACCTCTTCAAATATTTTCTCAGACCCTTCCTTTTTTTCTTCTTCTGGGATGCCTGTAATTCAAATGTTGGTATGCTTAATGTTATCACTGAGGTCTCTGAGACTGTCGTCTATTCTTTTTATTTTTTTTCTTTTTCCTGCTCTGTGGCATTTATTTCCCCCATTCTATCTTCCAACTCACTTATTCATTCTTCTGCCTCAATCATTCTGCTGGTTATACCATCTAGAGTGCTTTTAATTTCAATTTTTATGTTATCCATTGCTGTTTGTTTTTCTGAGTTCTTATGAACTGTTTCTTGTACTTTTTCTATTTTGTTATTGAGATTTTGTATCATTTTTACTATCATTACTCTGAATTCTTTTTCAGGCATTTTTCCTATTTCCTCCTCATTTATTTGGTCTGGTGTGCTTTTTTTCCTGCTCCTTTGCCTGCATGGTGTTTCTTTGTTTCCTCATGGTAATCCAAACTTTTGGGGTTGCTTGTCCTGGCAATAGAGGGGTTTATAGAAGACTGTCCAATCCCCAGGGTAATGTCCAAGTGTTGGGTTAAACAAATAGTAAGTCTAGGAAACACATAGATGTATAAGACACACAATTACTGAATCCATTAGGACAGAAGGCTCTGGAAAGACCTGACAGAAGAACCCCAGTATGCTATCAGATATTCGAAGGGAAACACAACAGAAATTGAAATCCAAAACAGAACAAGACAGAAACAAAAGCAAAAACAAACAAACAAATAACACCTTACACATACAAACACTAATGCAGGGAGATTTTGTAAGCTAGGATCAAATATAAAAAAGAGCTAGAGGACCACCAGATAGAATGGAGATTCTCAGAATCAAATTAAATTGTACTAAGGACAAAGATAAAGACAAAAACCTAATATTAAATACCAAGGCGGTGGGTCATCTGGAGAATAGAGCAAGGAGTCTGAGCAGATCGATAGCATTGCTTGTAAGTATGTTAAGGTAAAATAAACTAAAACTGGATGGAAGACAGGGGAACAGAAGAGTGTAGTGTGGTTGGAAATATGCAAATAAAAAGAAAGGAATAGAAATGTATAAAAGATAGAGATGAAAGGAAGGTAGGAGACATATATTGTCCATACTACCAAAAACTTAGCTAGAAATAGAAGTGTATAAAAGGTAAAAAAATAAAAATAGAATAAAAAAAGAATTAAAAATATGTTATAAAACTTGTAGATCCCTTAGGACTAAGATCATAATTAATGAAGAGGAAAAAAAAAAAAGGGAAAAAAATAAAAACCAGAACTGATCCCAGAATGGATGAGTTCAATAGAATTGATACTAATATTTCTGTTTCCTTAGAGTCTCAGCTGTAAGTGTCCTTCTACTCGCCTTGGGTTTTTTGTATTATTCTGTGACCAGCTGAGCTTCCTTTATTGTTCGTCTGTAAGCATTGGTGTGTGAGGAGTGAGAGGGTACAATAGTGGCTCCTTCCCCTGGGAGTGAGTGAGCAGTGACTCAATGTTGTTTCAGTTTGGCTTGTAGGTGCCTATTGCAGAGGGATGCCAGTGGCTCAGGTGTAAACAGAAAGTCTCAGAGTTGGACCTCTCTCAGAGTTTTTTTTTTTTTTTCTCCTCAACTGCCTCCCTGCTGCCGGCGTTCCAAGGGGTTTTAATCTAGCACCACCCTGCCTTAGGTTCTCAATTATCCTTGAGCACTTAGGTGGCCCACAGGGGCTCTCTCCACTGCCTGCTGAAGGTGCCAATAGAGACAGAGAGGCTATGCCTGTGGTTTCTCCCCACCACCTGTTAGCCTGCAGCATTCAGCTGCCATCATGGCTGGGCAGCTCTCAGAGGCAGGCACTGCTCGCTGCTGACCTCTTCCCTCCTGTCCTCTTGGTCCGTCACCTTACTGCCAACAAGTTTTCTCACCCTGAACCAGCTTTCTGGTTCCCACGCTCCCGCTCCTGGACCCTCTGTTCAGCTGTCTCAGTCTGGGAACACTGAGCTGTGGTGCAGACCCTTCGTGTGTTTCTCACTTCCTCCCATTTGCCACAGCTCCACAGCTTCACCCTCTTTGAGCCATTGTAGATACCTCCCTACCAGTTATGTCAGGATCCTTGCAGTACTTTCTGGTGTCCGAGGTCGTCTGCTGGTGTTCAGTTGGTTCCCTGTGGGAATTATTGTGTCTTTTGGTGTATTTCCAATGCATCTGTGGAGAGGGTTGCATTTCACATCCCTCTAGTTTGCCCATCTTTTCTCCCCTCTCTTTGTGAATATTTTGGCACGGATATGTGGTTGGGAGACTACTTTAGAAGGAATAGCATCTCAAATTGAAAGTTCCAAACTTGACCTTATTACATGGTTAATTGTGGCTTAAGAGGGGAATTTTGGATAGCTCTGGAGTTAATGATGTCACTTCAGGTTTGTCTGAAGTGGGCCAGGCTGCATCAATCCCAGCCAGTACCACTCTGGGCCATAGACTCTGGGATTGGGAAAGACTTGGACAACAGGAATTAAAAGGAAAAATGTTAGCAGGTTATGTCATCAGGTTTTGCCACAACATGATTTAAGAAATTTAAAATGGAGTAAAGTACCCTATGTTCAATTTTTCATGGCTTTGTATCTAGGCATTGGATCCCTGAAGGTATTTAAGGCATGTGTATTTCAGAGGCATAACTCCAGGAAGGGCAGAAGGACAGTTTAACTGACACATCCTACAGGGCCATGGATCCTGAGTAATAGCCTACCCTCCTCCCTTGAGGTTCAGGTCCTTTTAGCTACGCATTTCCTAGCCCAGTGTGCTGCAAACTTTAGGTGCAAAATTCAAGAAACAACAGCTGGTCCTCAGACTCTGATGAACAATTTGTTCCAAATGGTTAAGTTGGTTTTCATTTACAGGGATATGGTGCAAAAGGCTGAATGCAGCCAGAAAAATATGTAAATGGCCCAAATGATGGATGTGGCTTTGTCTGCTCAGAATCTACCAAAGGGAAAGCTGGCTTTTCATGGCCAATGTGCCCTGGCAGACCACAAAGCCTACAGGTACCCATACAAGGTCAGTGAACCCTTTGTGGACAAAAGGGACACTAAGAAAGGATTGTGACCCATGTGCCCTTTGCAAAGAGCCAGAGATTGGAAGAGGGAATGCCCAAGAGACCAGAGAGTAACAGAGGCCCCTCGGCCATTGATGGTTTTGCAATCAGAAGACTGTGGGGGCCCAAGGCCAAAGTGACTCTGACTAGAGCTACCATGTATATAACAAATGTTGATCCTCCAGTGGTCATTTTTGTGATGGGTCACTTGATAGAATATCTCATAGACATGGGTGCAACCTTTTCAGTCTCAATCCAAAGGGTTGGGAAACTTACCATCATAAGGAAAACATAACAGGTTTGGCAGTTAAGAGACAGGGGGTACTTTCCTGGAACCCCTTTTGTGGAAGTTCAATGGCCAGCTGTTTGTCCATTCCTTTCTGTTTGTGCTTGATTGCCCCACCCCTTTAATGGAAGAGGTTTATTAACTAAGTTAGGGGTCACTGTGTTTCTTGAGAGGCAAGGGAACCACTCTCATCACCAAATGGTTCTAACAAAAACAAAAAGAAAAGGATAAAATCTGAAGCTAAAATAGGAGCCTTAGGAAGGACCCTGAAATGTGAAATTTCAAGGTTCTGGTCTTGGCCAAAGATATCCAGCCTGTGATTATGAAGTGAAAAAGGGTTACATAGTGTCTAAATATAAGGTACAGATTTCTTAAACCTAGGGAAGATCCTCAAAGATGTTTGTCAGTAGATTACCAAAATAGGAGGCCACTGACATGACTAATTTGACCATATCTGATATTCAGGGCCTGATGGAATTTTGGAAGAGGCCTTCTCCCGAAAGCTAAATGCGGAAAAGTAAGCGTTCCAACAGACGTGAATGGGCATGTCAGGCTTTCAATATCATTGAGGTAACCACCCAATTCTTTGAAAAAGAACACAAAGCTGTCCTTGTTTTGCAAATGTAGTCTTTACAGGACCAGATGTGTGGCTCCAAAAGTTATCCAAAGCCCACCAATCTTTTGACCACTCACCAATCCTTCCCTTATTGATCTCAAGAGGCCTATAAGTATTTTTCATAAATTAACAAGTTTATGTATCTGTTTATTGGCTGCATTAGGTCCCTGTTGCTGCCCACAAGCTTTGTCTAGTTTTGACAAGTAGAGGCTAGTCTTTGTTACAGTGCACTGTCTTCTCAGTGCAATGGTTTTTGTTTTTGTGGACCCTGGGCTCTCTGGGTGTGAGCTTCAGTAGTTGTGGCATGTGTGCTTGGCAGTTGTGGCACACATGCTGTAGAGCACAGTCTCAGTAGTTGTGGTCCATGGGCTTAGTTCCTCCACGGCTCATAGGTTCTTACTGGACCAAGGTTTAAACCCGTGTCCCCTGCATTGGCAGGTAGATTCTTAACCACTACCTCACCAGGGAATTCAAGAGGCTTGTATGTGTTAAACAAAGGGGAAACAAAGTCAAACTCGCAGGAGCTGAGTTGTACCTTTGAGATGGAAATGTCCTATTTGGTCTTCTGGGGAACTCATGTTTGTCATCTTTCTATTTTTTATTTTTTAAGTTCTTTATTGGAATATAATTGCTTTACACTCTTGTACCAGTTTTTGAGGTACACCAAAGTCAATCAGCTGCATTTATACACATATCCCCATATTCCCTCCCTCCCACGACTTCCCCCCACCTTCCCCATCCCGGGTCTCTAAAGCAACACCCATCATCAAATTGATCTCCCTTTGTTATACAGCAACTTCCCACTGGCTATATATTTTACAGTTCGTAGTATATATATGTCTATGCTACTGTCTCACTTCATCCCAGCTTCCCCTTCACCCCCCACCCTCCTAACATCATGTCCTCCAGTCCATTCTCTGCATCTGCATCCTTATTCTTGTCCTGTCCCTGGGTTCATCAGTACCATTTTTTTTTTTTTTTTAGATTCTGTATATATGAGTTAGCATACAATGTTTGTTTTTCTCTTTTTGGCTTGCTTCACTCTGTATGACAGACTCCAGTTCTATCCACCTCATTACATATAGCTCCACTTCATTCCTTTTTATAGCTGAGTAATATTCCATTGTATATATATATGCCACTTTTTCTTTATCCATTTGTTTGTTGATGGGCATTTAGGTTGCTTCCATGTCCTGGCTATTGTAAATAGTGCTGCAATAAACATTATGGTACATGTTTCTTTTTGGATTATGGTTTTCTCTGTGTATATGCCTAGTAGTGGGATTACTGGATCATACAGTAGTTCTATTTGTAGTTTTTGAAGGAACCTCCAAACTGTTTTCCATAGTGGCTGTACCAGCTTATATTCCCACCAAGAGTGCAGGAGAGTTCCCTTTTCTCCACACCCTCTCCAACATTTGTTCTTTCTAGATTTTGTGATGATGGCCCTTCTGACTGTTGTGAGGTGATACCTCATTGTGGCTTTGACTTTCATTTCTCTGATGATTAGTGATGTTTAGCATCTTTTCATGTGTTTGTTGGCCATATGTATGTCTTCTTTGGAGAAACGTCAATTTAGGTCTTCTACCCATTTGTGGATTGGGTTATTTGCTTTTTTGGTGTTAAGCTGCATGAGCTGCTTGTATATTTTGGAGATAAATCCTTTGTCCGTTGCTTCATTGGCAAGTATTTTCTCCCATTCTGAGGGTTGCCTTCTTGTCTTGTTTATGGTTTCTTTTGCTGGGCAAAAGCTTTTAAGTTTCATGAGGTCCCATTTGCTTATTCTTGATTTTATTTCCATGATTCTAGGAGGTTGGTTAAAAAGGATCTTGCTTTGCTGTATGTCATAGAGTGTTCTGCCTATGTTTTCCTCTAGGAGTTTTATAGTGTCGGGCCTTACATTTAGGTCTTTAATCCATTTTGAGTTTATTTTTGTGTATGGTGTTAGGAAGTGTTCTAATTTCCTTCTTTTACATGTAAATTTTAAATAAGAGGGGAAAGTCATTTTAAACTTGACTTGTCAAAGAAAAATAAGAATGCTACATGTCTTTTCTGTAAGTGTTTAGCCATCTATATAGGTGACCTTGATTTGTTCCATCTGCCAGATGTCCAAATTGAATCCAACTTCTTATAACTTGTAGGGTTTATATTTTACCTGATAGTAGTGAAATTTTGGATTGGGATATCTGAGGCCTCAGTGATTGTTTGCGTTTGTGTGTTTGTATGTATCTATGTGTGTGTCATAGATGTGTGGTATTGCCATAAATTAACTGGAAAGAATCTATTTAAATGACTGAAAGGAAATTCAGTGCTTACATAAATACTCAGAAGTAGAAAATATTCTGGACAGAATATATTTCTGGTTCATGTCATCTGGAAAATATTCCATACTAAAGTGATATCTGGTATTGAATGTGGCTTAAACTTGTTCATGTGATTAATATAGACATGACTTTAGAGTCATCCACATTGATATTCACTCTTTTGTTGTACCTAGGTTTATTAGATTTCAAATGACACCTTATTGTGCTTGAAATTTGTCAACCAGAAAAGTAACTACATGAAAAAAACAAAAGGAAACAAAAAAAGCCTTTAAGAAAAGTAAGATTTTTTTTTTCAGTAAAAGAAGGTGACAGGAATGGGAAAAAATGTACTGGAAATAGTAGTGCTTAATCAGGATTTTCTAAGATAGGTGTAAGTTTCCCTGGTAAATGAATTTTATTGGGAATCGGCTGCTTTAAGACTGAATGTGGTTTCTCCCTCCAAAGCTTTCTTGAAATGCTGCTTTTAATAACAGAGAGTATGATTGTGTCTTCCTTTAAGTGACGTGTATTTACTTTTGAGATCTTTTTCACTTTGGTTAAGGAATATATATTGTCTCACAGTGACCAATGATCTTATTTGACCAAGTGTTTTAAAACCTTTTGAAAAAAATCCCCAAATATCGAATTTTAATTAAGCTTCTTTTGAATTCCAGGTAACTGTGGGGTGCTTCAGAGGGCCCCTGAGGCTTCTTTCTTCCTTTTTTTCTTCCTTTCTTTTCTTTTCTTCCTTCCTTTCTTCCTTTCTTTCTTTCTTTCTTTCTTTCTTTCTTTCTTTCTTTCTTTCTTTCTTTCTTTCTTTCTTTCTTTCTTTCTTTCTTTCTTTCAGCTCTTTATTGGAATATAATTACTTTACACTCTTCTACCAGTTTTTGAAGAACACCAAAGTGAATTAGCATTATTTATACACATATCCCCATATCTGCTCCCACCCATTACTCCTCCATACCATCCCTGTTCTGGCCCTGTAAGGCATCACCCATGATCGAGTTGATCTCACTTTGTTATACAGCAAATTCCCACTAGCTATCTTTTTTCCGGTTGGTCGTGTATATATGTCTATGCTACTCTCTCACTTCATCTCAGCTTCTCCTTCACCCCCCGCCCCTCCAAACCCGTGTCCTCCAGTCCATTTTCTGTATCTGCACCCTTATTCTTGCCCTGTCACTGGTTCATCAGGACCATTTTTCTTTTTTTCATTTTTAGATTCCATATATATGAGTTAGCATACAGTATTTGTATTCTCTTTCTGGCTTACTTCACTTTGTATGACAGACTCTAGGTTTATCCACCTCATTACATATAACTCCATTTCATTCCTTTTTATGGCTGAGTAATATTCCATTGTATACTTGTGCCACATCTTCTTTATCCATGCATCTGTTGATGGGCATCTAGATTGCTTCCATGTCCTGGTTATTGTCAATAGTGCTGCAATAAACGTCATGGTACACGTTTCTTTTTGGATGATGGTTTTCTTTGGGTATATGCCCAGTAGCGGGATTACTGAATCATATGGTAGTTCCATTTTTAGTTTTTTAAGGAACCTCAAACTCTTTTCCATTGTAGCTGTACCAACTTACATTCCCACCAACAGTGCAGGAGAGTTCCCTTTTCTCCACACCCTCTTCAACATTTGCTGTTTTTAGATTTTGTGATGATGGTCATTCTGACCGGTGTGCAGTGATATCTCATTGTGGCTTTGACTTTCATTTCTCTAATAATTAGTGATGTAGAGCATCTTTTCATGTGTTTGTTGGACATCTGTATGTCTTCTTTGGAGAAATGTCAATTTACATCTTCCGCCCATTTGTGGATTGGGTTATTTGCTTTTTTGGTATTAAGCTGCATGAGCTGCTTTTATATTTTGGAGATTAATCCTTTGTCCGTTGCTTCATTGGCAAGTATTTTCTCCCATTCTGAGGGTTGCCTTCTTGTCTTGTTTATGGTTTCTTTTGCTGGGCAAAAGCTTTTAAGTTTCGTGAGGTCCCATTTGCTTATTCTTGATTTTATTTTCATTATTCTAGGAGGTGGGTCAAAAAGGATCTTGCTTTGATGTATGTCATAGAGTGTTCTGCTTATGATTTCCTATAGAAGTTTTATAGCGTTTAGCCTTACTTTTAAGCCTTTAATCCATTTTGAGTTTATATTTGTGTATGGTGTAAAGAAGTGTTCTAATTTTGTTCCTTTACATGTAGCTGTCCAATTTTCCCAGCACCACTTATTGAAGAGGCTGTCTTTCCATTGTATATTCTTGCCTCCTCTGTAAAGATAAGGTTCCCATATGTACTTGGGTTTACCTCTTTGCTCTCTATTCCTTTCCATTGATCTTCCTTTGTATTTTTGTGTCAGTACCATGTTACCTTGCTCCCTGTGGCATTGTAGTATGGTGTGAAGTCAGGAAGCCTAATTCCACCAACTCTGTCTTTCCTTTTCAAGTTTGCTGTGGCTATTCGGAGTCTTTTGCATTTCCATACAAATCATAAGATTTCTTTTTCTAATTCTGTGAAAAATGCCATTGGTAATTTGTTAGGGATTATGCTGAATCTTTAATTTGCTTTGGGTAGTAGAACCATTTTCACAATGTTGATTCCTCCAATCCAAGAACATGGTATGTCTCTCCATCTGTTTGTATCGTCTTTGAGTTCTTTCATCAGTGTCTTATAGTGTTCTGCATAGGTGTCGTTTTCTTCCTTAAGCAGGTTTATTCGTAGGTATTTTTTCTTTTTGTTGCAATGGTCAATGGGAGACATTCCTTGATTTCTCTTTCTGCTTTTTTTGTTGTTAGTGTTTAGGAATGCAAGTGATTTCTGTGCATTAATTTTGTATCCTGCTACTTTACTTAATTCATCGATTAGAGCTAGCAGTTTTCTGGTAGAGTGTTTAGGGTTTTTTATGTTTAATATCATGTCATCTGCAAAGAGTGATAATTTTAATACTTCTTTTCAAATTTGGATTCCTTTTATTTCATTGTCTTCTCTAATTGCTGTGGCTGAAACTTCCAAAACTAAGTTGAATAATAATGGTTAGAGTTGTCACCCTTGTTTTGTTCCTGTTCTTAGAGGGAATTCTCTCAGATTATCACCATTTAGAACGATGTTGGCTTTTGGTTTCTCATATATGTCTTTTATTATGTTGACGTAATTTCCTTCTATGTCCATTATCTGCAGAATTTTTATCGTAAATGGATGTTGAATTTTGAAAGAAGGTTTTTCTGCATCTATCGAGTTTATCATATGGTGTTTATCCTTCATATTGTTGATATGATGTATCACATTAATTGATTTGCATATATAGAAGAATCCTTGCATTCAAGGGGTAAACCCCACTTGATCATGGTGTAGATCTTTTAAAGGTGCTGTTGGACTGTGTTTCCTAGCATTTTGTTGAGGATTTTTGCATGTGTATTCATCAGTGATATTGGCCTGTAATGTTCTTTTTTTGTGACATATTTGCCTGGTATTGGTATTAGGGTGTTGGTGACCTTGTAGAATGAGTTTGGGAGTGTTCCCCCTTCTGCTATATTTTGGAAGTGTTTGAGAAGGGTAGGTGTTAACTCTTTTCTAAATTTTTGATAGAATTCGCCTGTGAATTCATCTGGTGCTGGGCTTTTGTTTGTTGGGAGATTGTTAATTACAGCCTCAATTTCTGTACTTGTGATTGGTCTGTTCCTATGTTCTATTTCTTCCTGGTTCAGTCTTGGAAGATTGTACTTTTCTAAGAATTTATCCATTTTTTTCAAGTTATCCAATTTATTGTCATATATTTGCTTGTAGTAGTCTCTCATGATCTTTTGTATTTCCGCAGTGTCCATTTTTACTTTTCCTTTTTCATTTCTAATTCTGTTGATTTGTGTCTTCTCCTTTTTTTTCTGATGAGTCTGGCTAATGGTGTATCAATTTTGTTTATCTTTTCAAAGAGCCAGATTGGTTTTATGATTTTTGCTCTTGTTTCCTTAATTTTTTTTCATTTTTTTCTGATCTAATATTTATGATTTTTTTCCTTCTGCTCACTTTGGGTTTTTTTGTTTGTTTGTTTTTACTGTTCTTTCTCTAATTGTTTTAGGTGTAAGGTTAGGCTGTTTATTTGATATTTTTCTTGTTTCATGAAGTATTATTATATTGTTATAAACTTCCCACTTAGACATGATTTTCTGCATTCCATATGTTTTGGTTTTTTGTATTTTATTATCATTTGTTTCCAGATATTTTTTGATTTCCTCTTTGATTTCTTCAGTGATTTCTTAGTTGTTTAATAGCATATTGTTTAGCCTCCATGTGTTTGTATTTTTTACAGTTTTTTCCTGTAATTGATTTCTAATCTCATAGCGTTGTGGTCAGAAAAGATGCTTAATACGATTTCAATTTTCTTGAATTTACTGAGGCTTGAATTTTGACCCATGATGTGATCTATCCTGGAAAATGTTATGTGTGCACTTGAGAAGAAATTGTATTCTGTTGTTTTTGAATGGAATGTTTTATAAATACCAGTTTGGTCAAGATGGCCTAGTGTGTCATTTAAAGCTTGTGTGTCCTTATTTATTTTCTGTTTGGATGATCTGTCCATTGATGTAAGTGGGGTGTTATTGTGTTACTATTATTGTGTTACTGTTCATGTCCCCTTTTATGGCTGTTAGCATTTGCCTTATGTATTGAGATTATCTTATGTTGGATGCATATATATTTACAATTGTTATATGTTCTTCTTGGATTGATCCTTGATCATTATGGAGTGTCCTTCCTTGTCTGTTGTAATAGTCTTTACTTTAAAGTCTAATTTGTCTGATATAAGTATGGCTATTTCAGCTTTCTTTTGACTTCCATTTGCATGGAATATCTTTTTCCATCCCCTTACTTTCAGTGTATACATGTCCCTTGGTCTGAAGTGGGTTTCTTGTAGACAGTATATATAAGGGTCTTGTTTTTGCATCCATTCAGCTAGCCTGTGTCTTTTAGTTGGAACATTTAATCCATGTATACTTAAGGTGATTATTGACATGTATCTTCCTATTACCATTTTCTTAACTGTTTTGGGTTTGTTTTTTGTATGTCTTTTCCTTCTCTTGTGTTTCCTGCTTAGAAAAGTTCCTTTAGCAATTGTTGTAAGGTGGGTTTGGTGGTGCTGAATTCTCTTAAATTTTGTTTGTCTGTAAAGCTTTTGATTTCTTCATCAAATCTGAATGAGGTTTTTGCTGAATAGAGTACTCTTGACTGTAGGTTTTTCTCTTTCACGACTTTCAGTATATCCTGCCATTCCCTTCTGGCCTGCAGTGTTTCTGCAGAAAGATCAGCTGTTATCCTTATGGGTTTTCCCTTATATGTTATTTGTTGCTTTTCTCTTGCTGCTTTTAATATTTTTTCTTTGTGTTTATTTTTTGTTAGTTTGAATAATATGTCCCTCAGTGTATTTCTCCTTGGGTTTACTCTGTATGGGAATCTCTGCCCTTCTTGGACTTGATTAATCATTTCCTTTCCCATGTTGGGGAAAATTTCCACTATAACCTCTTTAAATATTCTCTGAGATGCTTTCTTTCTTTCTTTCTTTCTTCTTCTTCTGGGATGGTTGTGATTCGAATGTTGGTGCCATTAATGTTGTCACCAAGGACTCTGAGACTGTCTTCCATTGTTTTTATCCTTTTTTCTTTTTCCTGCTCCGTGGCAGTTATTTTCCCCATTCAATCTTCCAACTCACTTACTCGTTCTTTCTGTTTCAGTTTTTCGCTTTTTATACCATCTAGACTATTTTTAATTTCATTTATTTTGTTGTCCATTACTGTTGGTCTGCTCTTTAGTTCTAGGTCCTTATTAACTCTGCCTTGTATTTTCTCTATTTTGTTTCTGAGATTTTGGATTATCTTTACTCTCATTACTCTGAATTGTTTTTTCATGCAATTTTCCTATTTCCTCTTCATTTATTTGGTTTTGTGGGTTTTTTCCTGCTCCTTTGTCTGCAAGTTGTTTCTTTGTTTTCTCTTTTCATTTATTTTATAGAATTTGCTCTTTCCTTTCCCTATGCTGCCTTTTAGTAATTCCTCTCGTTTCTGCTCTCTGACCCCTGTGGTGGGGTTTGTGTAGTGTCTTGAGTAGGCTTCCTGTTGGGGGGGACTGGTGCCTGCTCTCTGGTGTGTGGCTCTGTGTCTTTTCTCTCTGATGACCAAGGCCATGTCAGCTGGTGTGTTTTAATGTATCTGTGAGGTTAATATAGCTTTAAGTTGTGTGTGTGTTGATGGCTGGGTTTGTAGTTTGGTGTGAGGTGTCCAGCACAGGCAGTTGCAGATAATTGGATGAAGCCAGGTCTTAGACTCTGATACAGGGCTCCATGAGAGTTCTCTGCAGTTATCTTCCTGTGTCTGAGGATTCCCTTGTAGTCTAACATCATGGATTCAGTGCTCCCTCCACAGAGCCACCTACTGGACTTGTGATTGAGTAGTCCAGACTTCACAGGTTGCTTGTCTCTGCAATAAAGTGGTTTAAAAAAGACCATCCAAGCCCCAGTCTAATGGCAGTGTGCTGAATCTAACAAATACAAAATCAAGGAAATACATACATGTGCAAAACACACAAATACTGAATCCAATATAACAGAAGGCACTAGAAAGACCTTTCAGAAGAAACTAGTATGCAATCAGACAATCAAAGAGAAAACCAACAGAAATTCAAGACATATCCCTCCCCACCCCCAAACACAAATCCAGGGAAATTTTGAAAGCTAGGAGCAAATATCATAAGAGCAAGCGTACCACTTGACAGACTGAAGATTCCCAAAACAAAATCAGACAAGTATAATTGGAACTAAGATAAAGACAAAACCTAATAATAAAAACCACAGCAGTGTGTCATCTGGAGACTAAAGCACATAAACAGAGCAGACTATTAATATTGCTTGTAAGTATATTATGATAAAATAAACTAAGAAGGATAGATGACAGGGCAACAGAAGAATTTAGTGTGACAGGAAATATGAAAAGAAAAAGAAAAGAGAAAAAAATAGAAATGTATAAAAGATAGAGAAGCAAAGAAGGTAGGAGAGATAAAGTTAACACTACAAAAACTTAGCTAGAAATAGAAATATATAAAAAGTCTAAAAATAAAAATTAAAAAATAGAATAAAACATATGTTACAAAATGTATAATTCCTTAGGACTAAGATCTTATTTAATTAAAAAAAATAGGTAGAACTGATGCCAGAATGGACCAGATTTATAGAATTAATAATAATATTTCTGTTTCCTTGGGCTCTCAGCTGTAAGTGCCTTTCTCTCTGCCTTGGGCTTTTTGTATTACTCTGCAACTAGCAGAGCATCTTTTATTGTTCTATTGTTCATATGAAAGCACTGGTGTGTGGGGAGAGATAGGGTACAATAGTGGCTCCTTCCTCTGGGAGCCAGTGAGCAGTGGTGCTCTGCCTGGGTCACTGTGGCTTGGTCAGTGGTGGTGGTGCCTCTTGCTGAGGGAAGCCGGCGACTCAGGGGTAAACACAATGTCTCCAGACCTGGACCACTCTGCGGATTTTGGCTCATGGCTGCAGGCAATCTAGGCCAGCCCTGCCCAGTGGCCTTTGTTTTCCCTCACTGTGATAGCCAGTCCCAGAGGGGTCCTTCCTTTGGCATTGCAGGTGCCAAGAGAGAGGCAACACCTGCGGCTCCTCCCCCCGCTTGTGAGTCAGCAGTATTGAGCCACCACCATGACTGCCCAGCTTTCCATGGTAGGCAATCTCCTCTGTGGATTTATTCCCTCCTGTCCTCTCAGTCCATCTCCCCACTGCCAACAATGTTTCTCTCCCTGAACCAGTTCTCCAATTCCCACGTTCCAGCTCCCAGACCCCCTATTCTGCTGTGAACCCACGTTTTAGTCTGGACACGCTGAGATGTGGCGCGGACTTTCAGTGTGTTTCTCATGCTTTCCCCTCAGCCACAAATCAGCTGCTTCACCCTCTTTGAACAGTTCCAAATAGCTCCCTTCTGACCCAGTGAAATTCCCAGTTGGAGAGGCAGTTTCTCTGTCAGATAAGGGATGTTTCTCCAAATTCAGCAATCTCCCTTCTATTTCAGATCCCATCCACCCCAGGGTGTGGGACCCATCTCTTTCCTTTCTTCTCCTCCTCTTTCTCCTTTTTTTCCCCCTCTGTCCTACCCAGCTATGTTGGGATCTTTGCAGGCCTTTCTGGTGTCTGAGGTCTTCTGCTGGTGTTCAGCTGGTACTCTGTGGGAATTATTGTGTCTTTTGATGTATTCTTGATACATAGTTCCAGAGTCTGGAAGTCCAAGTTCAAGGTGTGGGCAGGGTTGGTTTCTGTGGAGGCCTCTCTTCTTGGCTTGTAGACAGCTGCCTTTTCACTGTGTCCTCACATCAACTTCTATCTGTATACGTCTGTCTTAGTCCATTTTGGCTGCTTTTTCAAGATGTAGAGGAGGAAAGGTAAGCACAGAACTGAGGAAAGCCTCCTTCCTGGGCCAGAGCAAACTCCAGCAGGAACGATTATGATTCAGAGCATTAGGTTATCCTGGCTGTTCTTGGTCAGAGTAAACCTCATGCTCCCCCAGCTTTGCGGCTCACTTGGTGACTTCATTTGCAAAAAACAAAAACAAAAAATAAAAATGACTCTGAGGCTTCTTAAAGAGAAATATTTAACTAGGATTATTTGGTATGTTAAGTGTAATCATTCATAATACTGGTTATTGAAAACAAGTCTATTGATTATACTCTAATGAGATGTTTAACCATGCCTTTTAAGTCTTCTGTCTTTTATCAATATTTTTGTACTCTGATGCTGGTAGGAAAAGTGCTTCTTCATCATGGAGATTCATAGACAGGCTATGGAAAAAACTACAACAGGTTCACAACAATGGGATGGGTATGTGAGGATTCCAGCATATACTACTTAAAACAAGGGGCTGTCCTGCCCTGGGGGCTCCTAGATCAGGCATCGAGAGTTTTTTCTCACTGACAATTAGGGTAAATGTCCCTATTCAGCCTTGAAACAGTTACAGGGGATAGATCATTACCTTTCTGCTTCCCATAAGAACGAGGGAGTAGGGACATCCCTTGTGGCCCAGAGGTTAAGAATCTGCCTTCTAGTGCAGGGGACATGGTTTTGATACCTGGTCCAGGAAGATCCTATATGCCATGGAGCAACTGAGCCCATGTGCCACTAGTACTGAGACTGTGCTCTAGATCCTGTTAGGTACAACTACTGAGCCATCTGCCAAGCCTAATGAAGCCCACGCAGCTAGAGCCCATGCTGCACAGCAAGGGAAAGCACTGTAATAAGAGCCTGTGCAGCACAATGGCGTGTAGGCTTCACTCGCCGTAACTGGTGAAAGCCCATGTGTAGCAACAGATACCCAAATGCAGCAAGGAAAAAAAAAATGTATGTAGAAAAAGAATAGGGGAGTAAAATATCTGAGGGGGTAATGAAACAGGAGGGCTGGGGGCAGGGCACAATCATGAAGGAATGACATATCCAGAGGACATGACATAAACTGAGGAGAGCCAAATGGGTCCAAGATGGTGGACAAGTCAATTTCCACTTGACCTAAAGCCTCAGGAATACAATCATAAGAATCAAAATTGGGCTGTGGTCCAATTCCTGAAAATCCCCTCCCCTTCCTGAAATAGTTGGAATACTCATCCCGCTCATTAGCCTGTGAAATTCCCCACCCCTCTAAAAACTGACAACCCCATACTCTGGTTTCTTTTTCACCTTGTGAGATGGCACACCACTGTCTGTGGAGTGTGTTTCTGTGTCAATAAATCCACTTCTTCCCTATCAGTTTGCCTCTCACTGAATTCTTTCTGTGATGAGATATCAAGAACCTGAGCTTATTTAAGTCCTGAAACCATGTGTGTGATCTCAGTTAGAAGACCCTGGGTTTGGACTGGATTTGTGTCCCAGCCACCTGGGCTCAAGTCGTAAGCTGCTGAGGTGCACAGTTTCAGGTTTAGCATCACATCAAATTGATTGAAAGAAATTAAATACATAAACAGCCATGACTGGGACTTTCCTGGTGGCGCAGTGGAGAAGATGCCATGCTCCCAATGCAGGGGCCTTGGTTTGATCCCTGGGCAGGGATGTAGTTCCCACATGCCACAAGTAATATTTCACACCCCACAACTTAAGGTCTTGCATGCCACAACTAAAGATCCCATATGGTGCAGCTTTAACCTGGCAAAGCCAAATAAATATATAATTTTGTTCTTAAAAAAGCCTGAATGATATTCCATTGTATATCTCTATCACATTTTCTATATCCATTTAGCTGTTGATGGGTCAATGTTGTTTCTACATCCTGGCTATTGTGAATGATGCTGCAAGGTTCATGACAGGACAAATATCCCTTTGAGATCATGATTTTAAGTTTTTGGGATAAGTACCCAGAAATGGAATTGCTCAATCAAATTTAAATATGCTTTTAAATTTTTGGAGGAATCTCCATTATGTTCTCCAACAGTTACACTATCTTACATCCCCACCACAGTGTACAGGGTTCCACATCCCCATCAACACTTATTATCTTTTGGTTTTTGATAATGACCATCCTAATGGGTGTGAGATGGTGTCTTATTGTCATTTGATTTGCATTTTCCTGATGATTAGTGAGGGACAAGCTATCCTTATCTCAAGTTTACAGAATAGGAAACTGATGTCCAGAAATGAACTTATGAAAGTTGTATGACTGGTAGGTATCAGCGGTGGGATTTGAACCCAGGTAGAAAATCTCCAGGATGTACACGCCTGGTGAGTATGCTGCACTGACTTCCATGTGCTTAGTGAACCTGGGATCATGCTGTTTTGTATTCTGTTCTTTTCTCTGAAGGTCATATTGGAACGATTTTTCTTCACATTAAGTATTCTCCTCAGACACAATTTGAAGGTGGTTGTTTGCATGATGGCCTCTCTGTGCTGTGGGCACTTTATGTTTAATGTGTCTTGGGATTCCCAGATTTTCCCTTTTGCACAAGATTCTGAGGACTACATCCATGCTTTTTTGTGTCTTTGGGTGCTTCTGACCATCACTTTACAATAAATCTTAGGGGCAAAATTCCTGGGACAAAGACCATGCATATTTTAAGAGCAAATCATCTTCAAAAAGATTGTACCACTTTACACTGTTTCAGGAAGTGTTGTTATGTATCTTTTTCCTGTTTTTTTCTACCTTTTCCCTCACTGGTGGCTATACGTCTCTATGGTCTGCAATGGGTAAATGATAAAAGTGGAAAATGGGAAAGAGAGTTGCTTTGAAGATCTGACATTGGGACATTCTTGGCAGTTCAGTGGTTAAGCCTCTTTGTTTCTAATGCAAGGGAAGTGGGTTTGATCTCTGGTCGCTTAATTGAGATTCCACATAGAGTGTGTTGAGGCCAAAAAAAAAAAAAACATTGGATAAAAATCAGAATTTATTGTGATGTTGGTAGCACAGGTTACAAATATAGAGTCTCAGGAACACTGGGCACATTAACAGACACAGCTCCAGCCTCACTATGGGCTCATTTTGGGAAGCAAAGCCTGACTTTTTCTGGTTGATATTAACTAATAAGCCATGCTGACAATATATGTCTCACCAGTGGGATGCAGCAGTTCTAGTGGAAATATAAATGATTTCATCTATTTAATTTGTAACATGTATTTATTGAGGGCCTACTCTTTGCCTGTCACTAGTCCTGGGACCAGAAGACTAGAGGAAACCTCCTTCATCTCTATCAGGGGGTCATGCCCTGCAGGGGCTCATGGGGAGACAGGGAAATGGTGTATGTAATTAATCAGAGTTATTACTCTTACGCTTATTGGTGGTTTCTCACTAACAGAGAGACATTGCTTATGGATCCATTTAAAGCACTTGGAAAATGAGTTTCAGAAACTGTTCACATGAGTCTCCATTAAGCCCTGATCATAATCTTTTGTATTAAAACAAATTACTGGTTCCGCTCTCACCTTCCCCTCTATCAGCTCTGCAGGTGGTCTTCTTTCACTGCCCTCAAGCCTATCACGTCCTAGCCCTCTATCTCTGGGGTCCAGCACAGTGTGTCGCATAGAGTAGATGCTCAGTGAATTAGCTCTGAATGAGAAGATGAGGATCGAAGGGAGACGTCCCTTTCCCTGATGTTGGTCTTGCCTGTGTAAAGACCCATACTATGCATTGCATTGGGCTGTGTTTCCACCTTATGTATTCTTTCCTGATCCTTCTCTCATCCGGTCTCCCTCCACCACTGACCCTTGCTATTCCCAGCCTGGGCCTCTGCCAAGGGTCTCCATGTGGATAGAAGTGGTGCTTCTACTCCAAAGGTGCCAAACCATGGCAGCTTGGTCCAAATGATTTGTAGCTCTGCCTCTAGAGAATGCTCAGAGAGACTGAAGTCTTTGTGGACCCAGGGTTTCCCTTTAAGTGCATGGCATTCTCCCCAGCAGCTTTGGAGGCCAAGGGAAGGGGCATCCTGCACACTGGAGGGATAGGGTTGGCTCAGGTTTTCACGTGGTGTATCTCTTAGCAAGTGGGACTGGATAGGACACTGCAGGTGTAGGTGGCAGAGGGCTGTTGATTGGGGTGTGGGGACATGGGGAGCTACCTTAGGTTGAAGGGCCTCACCCAGAGCTCCCCTGGAAGAGAAGGTCACTGTCAAATATCCTCTGAGATGGGAAGAATAGAATCTATTTTTATTACCCCTTATTATCCCTATGAGTGAGGAGATGATGCAGTTGGTGGTGCTTTCACCATGCCTTCCATGGTGTAACACGTCCTCCTACCACTTCCTTTAGGGCTGCCTCTCCCCAGCTCCAGTCCTGTGATGCTGGAGGAAAATGTCATTCATGTTGGAGAAAGACAGATAGCCAAGTAAAACCAATGGCAATAGTCCATTTCTCAGGCCAGGATGTTTGGTCCAGGGCTGGATACAAGAACTAATGTGGATCACTCAGAGCGCTCCCTGTTATCCTGATGTTTTCTGAGCTTCTTTCCTTATGGGTTAGACCCCTTGAGGATATATGTGTAGAATCCTGAAGGAAGAAAGCTGTCAGGTGAAGAGAATCAAAGATGAGAGAAGGGAAAGTGGGAGGGAGAGAAAGAGTGAGCTGATGGCTTCTGATTTATTGGATCCATTCACTGAGATATGTGGATCTGCTCTGCTGTCTGTGTCCCAGGTCCTCAGTATCCTTCCAAAAAGTCTCCCATTTCCTTGAAGCCAGTTGTAGTTGGACTCCTCTTACTAGTGGTTCAGATGAGGTTCTAAATCCTGCCAGATTATGAAGCAGCTCCCAAACCCAAAGAGACACACTCATTCATATTAGCAGCATTGGGAATGGAATCCTTTATTGTTTACTGAGAATAGGGCTTTGCAGAGCCCCAAACACAGTCCATCACTATCCCTTAATGGGAGTGCCCTACATTTGAGTGAGTGTGTGTTTGGAGTTGGTGTGATCAATTCCCAAAGCAGCTGCAGCATTTACACTGCGGGCGCCAGGCCAATCCTGTTGTTTCCCCGATCATAAACTGAGAAATACAGTCTCAGGAAGACGTCGCCAAGAATCCAGGTCTCTGGTTCATCTGAGGGGTCTGACTGTACTCGAAAGTTGCTGAAACAGATGCCCTGAGGACTCTGGGGGAGATGGCAATACACCCCTGTCAATCTGAATCCTTACCTGACATCCCCCTTCATTATCCAGAGATGGCAGCTTCTCAGTTTCATATCCCTTTTTTTTTAGTAAGAACCAAGTGGCTTTGTTAGAAGCTGAGGAAGGGGGAGACCATCCAAGAAGAAGAATGGCTAAGACATGTCATTGCCCTGAAGGATGGGGGTGGGGGCAGGAAGGATGAGAGCTTGGAATTAGCAGATGCAAGCTACTATGCAGGGGATGGATAAACAACAATGTGCACTGTATAGCACAGGGAAGTATAATCAATATTCTTTGAAAAACCATATTGCAAAAGAATTGGGAAAAACGTATATATACCTGGGTCAATTTGCTGTTCAGCAGAAAGCAACTCAACATTGTAAATCAACTATACTTCAAAGGAATAAAAAAACAAAAGAAACAAAAAAACGGCAAGAGTGGCCCATAGTTCCTCTGTTTCTTTCCTTCTTACCTATGCTCAGTGTTTGCTCTGCAGAGAATGCCCTTTCTTCTCCCTCTTTCCCACAACCTTTACTTTAAGACTGTGTTCAGCCCCTGTAGGAAGACTTCCTGGACCCACGCTCACCCTCCTTGGCCATTCCAGGCTGGGTTGGGTGACTTACCCTGGTGCTCCCCTTTTCTCTACCCCTCATCATCCCTAATGTTCACCTGGCACCACTTGGCACAGTCTCCAGCGGTGCCATTTGTATGGAGTCCATTGTAGATTTGCCATAACCCAAGCAGGGCTCCTCATGCCTCCATGAGTCTAGGGGTTTTGAATTACTGAAATTCCCTCTCTTCCTCAAAGCCTTCTTTGAGCCCATCAGCCTCCTCTGAATTCCCACAGGGAGCTGACATTAAGCCTCAACCCTGTGCCGGGGCTGTGCAGTCCCTGTGCACCCTTTACTCACGTGAGCATCCAACCTCCCCACAGAGGGGTCTGGAAGCCCAGCTCACAGAGGGGGACCTGGGGCTTAGCAAGGCTAAGTTACAGCTGAGGAGAGGGGAAGTATGTAATTGATAATCCACCAGGACCCTTTTGAGATGGGAAAGGAGACTGTTAATCAGGATGGTGGGACAACACATTGAGACTGTCCCCACCTGGTCACTTGGCCTATTTCAGAGATTGCTTGAGCTGACTTTCTGTTATCTTCCATGTGAGGCCTCTTGTGAAACTGAGGCCCTTTGAAGGCTGAGGCCCTTAGTGTTCCCCTCTCCTTGTGCCTTACACCATGCCAGTATGGGGTGGTGTCTACATTTATCCCAGGATGGTGGATATCTTGACTGTCTTCTACTCTCAAGTGGTTAGTTTTGTGGGAGGCACTGGACCAACCACAGGGGCTCAGCAGCATCTGCAGGGGTGTTGCTTGGACTGCAGTGGGTCCCCTCTTTCTAGCAGCAGCTCAAAGATTCCTGTCAGCCCCACATTTGAGAACCAGCCCCCAGGGTTGTCCCCTCACCTTCCAGATGTAGGCTTCAGCAGGCACCGGGTAGTCAGTGCCATTGATGTTGAGGGTGAAGGCAGGCAGTTGAGCGACAGAGCTACATGGAATCATGTACTGTTAGAGAAAGCAGAGAGCGGTTGTCCCCGCTGATCCCTGGTGCGTGGGGAGCCCCCGAGTGACCCTGTAGCATGTCCCTTCACCTCTTCACCAAGACGTGTGCCGTTGATGAGCTTATGGATGTTTCTGACCAGTCTAGGTGGGCCAAGCAGCAATGACGTCCCGGTATCCAGAATGGCCTGGCAGCCGTTGAAACAACCAATCACCATTCTGTCCATAGTGATGCTGGGAGATAGAGAGACAAAGTGGGCACCAGCATCACTCTGAAGTCCCCTGCCATGACTGCCCTCTCCCTGACTGTCCCCAGAAGAACTCTTCAGCTCATGCCTTGACATTGTTTTCCTTTGCTCTGGTCATGTAACCTTCTTGGACTTCCTTTAATTCTTGAATGCACCAGGTTATTTTTTGCCTCAGGACCTTGGCATGTGTGGCACTGTGAAATGTGCAGTGAAATGTCAGCTGTGTCTTCCCAGAAGTCATGCGTTCACCATGAATCAGGACTTCTCCTCAGTGTGAACGTTGCCAGCCCTCTTGATTTTGGTGTATGTGCTTAATTCAAAGATTCTAAACCTGTAGTCTAATCTCTACATGCTCTTTTCCTTTTTTTTCCCCAAGAACTTTTTTTGAGATACAGTTAACAGACAAGAGAGAGCATACATTTAGAATGTCCAAATTGGTATCCCAATCTCCCAATTCATTTCCCCCCCAACCCTCCCCGCTTTCCCCTCTTTGTGTCCATATGTTTGTTCTCTTTATCTGTGTCTCTACTTTTGCCTTACCTGTCCTCTTTCATAGCTGTTAGCATTTGCCTTATGTATTGTGGTGCTCCTCTGTTGGGTGCATATACATTTATAATTGTTATCTCCTCTTCTTGGATTGATCCCTTGATCTTTATGTAATGCCCTTTCTTGTCTGTTGTAACATCTTTTATTTTAAAGTCTATTTTATGTGATATGAGTATTGCTACTCCAGCTTTCTTTTGATTTCCATTTACATGGAATATCTTTTTCCATCCCCTCACTTTCTGTCTGTATGTGTCCCTAGGTCTGAAGTGGGTCTCTTGTAGACAACATATATGTGGGTCTTGCTTTTGTATCCATTCAGCCAGTCTGTGTCTTTTGGTTGGTGCATTGAGTCCATTTACATTCAAGGTAATTATTGATATGTATGTTCCTATTACCATTTTCTTAATTGTTTTGTTTTTGTTTTTGTAGGTGCTGTTCTTCTCTTATGTTTCCTGCTTAGAGAAGTTCCTTTAGCATTTGTTGTAGGGCTGGTTTGGTGGTGCTGAATTCTCTTAGCTGTTGCTTGTTGATTTTGATTTCTCCCTCGAATCTGAATGAGATCCTTGCTGGGTAGAGTATTCTTGGTTGTAGGTTCTTCCCTGTCATCACTTAAAATATACCATGCCCCTCTCTTCTGGTTTGCAGAGTTTCTGCTGAGAAATCAGCTGTTAACCTGATGGGAGTTCCCTTGTATGTTATTTGTTGTTTTTCCCTTGTTTTTTTTTTTTTAATAACTTTTCTCTGTCTTTAATTTTTGTCAATTTGACTACTCTGTGTCTTGGCATGTTTCTCCTTGGGTTTATCCTGCCTGGGACTCTCTGCACTTCCTGGACTTGGGTAGCAACTTCCTTTCTCATGTTAGGGAAGTTTTCAACTATAATCTCTTCCAATATTTTCTTGGGTCCTTTCTCTCTCTCTTCTCCTTCTGGGACCCCTACAATGTGAATGTTGGTGCATTTAACATTGTCCCAGAAGTCTCTTAGTCTGTCTTCAGTTCTTTACATTATTTTTTCTTTATTCTTTTCCACATCAGTGATTATCACCATTCTGTCTTCCAGGTCATTTTTTTGCCCTTCTGCCTCAGTTAATCTGCAATTGGTTCCTTCTAGTGTATTTTTCATTTCAGGTATTGTGTTGCATAACTCTGTTTGTTTGCTCTATTATTCTTTTAGGTCTTTGGTAAACTTTTCGGTCTTTACATCCAGTCTACTTTCAAAGTCCTTATCATCTTCACTATCATTATTCTGAATTCTTTTTCTGGAAGGGTGACTATCTCTTCTTCATTTAGTTGTTTTTTCTGGGGTTTTATCCTTTCCCTTCACCTGGTACAAAGTTCTCTGCTGTTTCACTTTCTCTATCTTTCTGTGGCTGTGGTTTTCAGTTCCACAAGACAAAATACTGCTGATACTGCTTGATACTGCTGTTTGGCCTTCTACATACTCTCTTAACTGTCAATTGTGTTATTAAAAAAAAAAAAACCCAGCATCTGGTCTACTAGACTTTCTTGGAGATTTAATTTCTTTTGTATTTTAAGAACTTTATAATGACTGAAGGAATGTGTTTTCAAAATATTATTTGGTAAAGCAACAGATTGTGATGGGAAACTCTGTTTTCTGTAGGTTTTATTTATTGCTGTGTTTTTATCTTGCACTAGCGACACCTGTGTGGGACATATGTTTGAAGCAATAGAATAAAGAATGTGTGTTTCCTTCTCTTCTGGAACACATAAACCACCCAGTTTATGTATAGACTCCCAGATCAGGCTCCCATCTTGGTCACTTTATCTAGTCCCTCCTCGTTCGTAGCATGTATGAAAGTGGTATTTAATTATGTAAGTGGCTCATTTCACATACATCTGCCTCAGTAAATATGAGGGCAAAGGGTATCTGCAGTGCCTCCCTCAAGTGCCCAGCACACAGTGAATGCACAGTGTATGTTCTTGGAGTGAATGAATGAATGAATGAATGATTGAGTAAGTGAGGAAATCAATGAAGAGTAACCAGACACCTCTGTCTGGTGTCTGAAGAGTAATGTTTCAACCCCCACAGTGAAGATGGACGTGGTCTGGGGCAGCAGATGCACATAGTGTAGAGGAGGGAAAAATAGGCTGCTCTGGGAGAGGTTGGTTCCCAGCATTGCCCTCTCACCCTGCCCAGACACTTAGACTACCAGCCAGGCGATGCCCAAGCTAGCCCAGGAGGCCTCCAAAGCACATGTAAGCTTCTGTGTGAGGGTATCACACAGAATCCCATCAATTATTGACCCTTGTTCTCAGGCCACTCGTGGATAACAGCTTCCTGATTCTTTCTGTCACATCCCCTCCCACTGTGTTCCTGGGATATGAGTGTGGTTGTCAGTGGGTAGGGGGTGTGTCTTTTGTATGAGTTGCTTTCAGGTCTCAAGAGTGCAGCTAACCTCTCTCCATTGCTGGTAAGCTTCTCTCTAAGGAGGCCAGTTTTCCCAGTTTGTCCAGGAGTTTCCCTGTTTTTCAAGTAGCGGCTTTGTGTAATACGAACTCCCTCGGTACCGGGTAGCCCTGGAGAGTTGTTCATCTTATGACCACCCTGTTTATGCTGGCCAATTTCTCCCTGATCCTCTTTTCCTTGCACTTTAGGGTCCTCTAACCATGCCCTCTGCCTCAAAGTGCAGTGGGTGCAGGCCTCTCTGGGCTGCACACACCTCTCTGGACCCTGTTCAGGATTCTGGTCAGGGCCCAGAGTGGGAGACCTGGGGTGATTATGAGTACATGTGTCGTCTGTGTGTTTGTGTGTCTGTTTGTATGTGTGTCTGTATGTCTATCTGTGTGTGTGTTTGTGCCTGTGTGTCTCTGTGTGTGTCTGTGTGTGTCTGTGTGCATGTGTTTGGGTGTGTATCTGTGTTCCTGTGCGTGTTGATAGGTGTGCCAATGCGTGTGTTTCTATGTGTCTCTGTATTTGTTTATTTGTGTGTCATTGTGGGTGTAGTGTATGTGTCTGTGTGTGACTGTGTGTCTATGTGTGCATTTATGTGGGTCTGTATGTGTCCGTGTGCACGTGTGGGAGTATAACTTGGGATGACCCTCAGAGCGAGATGCTTACCGGTTCATGGTCATCTGCCAGAGGTGGGTTTGGGACACTGGTACCCACTTGAGCTCTCCTCTGTGGTAGCTGTGGTCCACCCCTCCAAACATCACCACACTGCCATTGTCCTTCTGGCTGAGGAGAGGCGGAAGAGGGAGGGCTTCTTATTGGAGAATAATGACACATTGTCTGAGGGCCGTGCTTATCCATCTATCAGAGGCACTTGTATGGTCCCCATTTTACAGATGTGGAAATTGAAGTACAGAGGGATTGAGTACCTGACTAAGCCAGGCACCCACTTGTGAATGGCAGAGAAGAGGTTCGAAGCTTGGCAGCCTGGCTTGGCTCTGACCACTCACCCTTCTGAAGAGGGGCTTGTCCTCTCCAGCAACCAGATCGCTCAGAGCTACCCTTAGAGCTACCGTGCTGGTGGGGTCTGTCCTCCCCTTTGTGTACCCTTCATTTTTTAGAAAAGCTGAGCCCAGAAGGCACTAAGTGCGTAAATTCAGGTTCACTCATGGTTGGCTTCATGGGTCTGTGATGTGTCACATCAATGGGCCCAACACTCAGCAAGGCCCCAAGCATTTGGTATTCCTGTCTTGAAATTCCTAATACATTTGAACTGGTGGTCCCCCATTTTCATTTTGCACTAGCTCCTGTCTATTGTGCAGTTGGTCCTGGGCTCCCAATAAAATGTTAGCGAGGAAGTAAACATTCCTGTCATCCTTCTCCTTCCTTCCATATCAGCATCAACAAATCCTGTTGCCTTTTCCTGCAACCTGTATCCTGACACATTCCATTGCTTTCCTTTTTGCCTCCCTGTCTTTGATCAAACCGCTGCCTTTGAGCCTATGAGCACGGCTGTGTTCCAATAAAAATTTATTTACAGAAACCAGTGGCGGGGCCAGATTTGGCCCTGGGGCCATATTTTTGCTGAGCTAGACAGTCTCTCAGGAAACTTCTGGATTAAGTGGTCTATAATTTTTCATGCAACTAAGAGCATCTTACAGCTGATTTAGAAAGAGAACTTGTCCAGGTCAGACTTACTCGCTCAAGTAGAAGGCAAAGACAGGCTGAGAAATGATGCCTTGTCTCTTCAAGTTGTCAAAGACGAGCGTGGTCCTTTCAAAGGCCAGGCTGGGGTAAGCCAGGCCCAGGATGCCATCAAAAGGTGTATCTTCAAACCCATTCTGCCACTTGCTCAGCCCAAATGCCTGGTGCATGTTGACAAGGTTTCCAATCTATGGGAGAGGAGAGGGTTCCCACATAAGTGTTTTGGATGTGGGGCTGGAACAGGGCTGGGTGGAGATGCCATGAGGACAGAAGAGAAGCTCTGAGGCCTGATTGTGCCCTGGGTGGACCCCAGATGGTTAGACCAAGCTGGGACAGGAATTCAGGTTCCATTTGTGCTGGGCTGTGGATTTTAACCAACCCCTGCTCCTCCTACACACACCATCTGAAGGGAGTCAAATTGGCCTCAAGTCTTTTGTACATGTGCGGAAACTGAGACTCTGGACAGAACCAAGTGGTTCCCACTTGAGAATAAAGTGAGTGGAGAGCAGGGTCACCTTATCTTTGGCATCACTATGATCAGATGACCAAAATGGACTGAATTCATTGGCAATGCATTGTGGATTCTGCACCTTCCCAGGAAGACTGAAGCCCATTATACAATGTTGCTGCCAGTGTTCTTATGAACAGTCTCCCTGGGAAACATGCTTTTGGGGATGTGTGTGTCTTAGAGACAGAGAATAGAAAGTAATAAAAAAAAAAGAGGGACAGAGAGAAACAGAGAGACAGAGAGAGAGTGCTTACTCTTTGGTGGAGAGAAAGTGAATCAGAAAAAGAGAGAGAAAGAGACAGAGAGATTGAGAGAGACAGAGAGACACAGAGACAAAGAGAGAGAGTCAGAGAGACAGAGAGAGTACTCAGACTCTTTGTTGGAGGCAGGCCATAGATTTTATTGGACCGTCAAACACCCCTAGGGTGAGAACTCTTTCATCAGGCCACTCTCACATCTGTGGTCCCCTGCTTTCCCTGCCTCAATGCCTAAAGCCCTCAGCTGCCCCCAGGAGCCCAACATCAGTATTATTGTCTCCCCAAATACCACACATCTGCATGAATCCTGACTGGCCAGCCCAGCTCCACCACATACCAGATACCTGAGCTTTACAAGGCCCTGGCTTGGTGCACCTCAGTTCCCTCCTCTGTACACTGGAGCTAATGATAGTACTTGCTGTGTGGGGTTGTTACAGGATTAAACATGTTATACCCATGAAAGTGCCTGGCACAGTCTGAGAATAGAAAAGTGGGTGCTTTTTCCCCGTTTGTCCCTGCTCCCAGCAAGATGAACCTTGAGGTGCTCATGGTCAAAGCAGCTGCAAATCCACACCCCAAGCCACTCTCATGATTAGCTATTCTGGGAGTTTGTGTGTCAGCAGGGGCGCTGTCTCCCCAGGGACAAGTTTTGCCGGGTGGGGGTCAGCCACTAGGGGACTTTGGTCAAAATGGGCCCTCCCAGTTGGTCCTTCATGTGTTTTGGAAGCAGTGTAGGTCCCAGGGCCAGTCCTGACTCAGCTTATGGTTTCCAGTTACCCGGACGGTGTCATAGCCAATAGTTCCATTAACACTCCCACAGCTGTATATGATTTCGAAGCGCTGGCGTTTGTGCTGGAAGGTTCTGGACAAGTTAGGGTTGAAGAGCTTCTTTGCACCTGCAGACACAAGAGATGAGTGTCCCTCAGGTGCCAAGGACAGTGGGTGGGAGAGTGAGTATAATATGGGTGGTGGTGGGGGGGAGCGTAGCAGGTACTCACGGCAGGCTGGGCTGGAGCAGTAGATGGAGAACACCCACAGGTCAGCTGAGCCTGTGTCAAAGACGACCCTGAACTCCTGAGGGGGCGTCCCAATGGTGATGTTTCCCAAGTAGGCCAGCTACAGGCACCGGGGAGCGGTGGTTAGGGCTGGGCTTCATTCCTTGGCCACCCTCGATTCCCAGAGGGCTTCCCCTCCAGGTGTCCCACATCTCCTGAAATCACTTCCCATCCACCCTTCTTCACAGCTTCTGCTCAGACATGTGCCTTCATTTGATTTTTTTTTTCTATGAATGGTGTTACTTCCCTGACCAGTGATGGAACCTGCCTTAGTGCAGTATTATCACAGAGTGTTAACCACTGGTGTTCTAATCCCGTGCCTTCATTTGAGCTCTCCAGTCTCCCATTCAAGGCCCAGCCTGAGTGTTCCCTCCTCCAGATGGGCCACCTCGGTCTCCCCTGGACACTTCCTCTAAACTCAAAGTATATCCTATGAACACCACGTGGTTGGCCCTTTTATTCGATATGTTTTAACTCTTTGCTTATCCCTCAGGGTGGCCTATGCATTCTTGAAGGAGAGATGATACCTTTCTAAAAATCAATAACAATAACCAGAGTGTTAGATTTTTATGGCATCACAGGCCATAGGGCTTGTTAATATTTTCTGTGTCCTTCTTGATTCTGCGGAGGCTGACCTTCTTCTGCCTGGGGTTTGAAACTTGTTCTGCAGTTGGCTTTAACTTTTGACCAGACATGGCTCACCTTTCATCTGTAACTCTGCGGCTCAGTACAGAAAGAAGAATCTCCTGCAAACTAATGCCATATCTTTGGCACAGAAATGGATGTTTAACTTCCCCCTGGTCATTGCTGGGCCAGGTCATCACAGCCCAAGAGCTGAGAATGAGACTGCCTTCCCCCTGGGATAGGGTCCCTGTTCCGCAGTGTTTCTGCTTCCTGCAGGAGCCCCAAGCCCAACATCCATCCAGGTACCTCCCAGTGAACCTCAGTGCTAGGCCAGAGCGCCAGGGGGCGCTGTGGAGCAGCATCTGCCCAACACACTCACATCCTCATGGTTCCCCAGGGGGTGAAGATACATTTTCGGGTCATCAGTTTCATTCTGGGACCTGTCGTCCATGTTCTCCTCCAGGAAATTTGTCAGCAGGTTTTTCTCCCTGAGGGGTTCTCGCAAGGTGTTGATCTTCCTTAGAGGGATTCTTTCACCGAGCATTTGAAAAAGGAAAACAAGATTGGGCATTAATCACCTGTGGATGTTATTGCATGACTGTCATACTTTGCATTGTAATGATGCTGTGTACTTATCCAGCTATTTTAGAGTGTCTTGTTATTATCAGGACGCCATGCAAAGAGCAGGACAAACACCTCAGTTTGAATACAGATTCCATTCTGTAATCTTGAGTGACGTCAGTTGTGCATTTGGAGTCTCAGTTTCCCCATCGGTAAAAAGGTCAAATATAATAATCCCCATGCCCCATATAGGATTTTGTGGGCATTAAGTGAGATGATGGATGTAAAGTACTGGACATGTAGGAAGTCTCAACAATGACAGGCATTACCATTGCTATTGCCATGGTACTGTATCTTTTTCAAAGAAGCTTTGGGAAGGAGGTAGAAGTGGGATCATTAACTTCTTTTTACAGGGGAGGGGAATGGAAATGCAGCGAGTTTGTGACTTGGCTGTGGTCACACTACTTGTTAGATGTAAAAAAGCGTAGAAGTAGCCTTCCTGATCTTTCTCCAGGTCTCAAGCAAAAGAGAGGGTTGTGAGAGCACACCGGGCAATTTGGTATAAAAAAGAAAATGAAGAGACTAGAGAAGGAGGGAAGAGTCAAAAGATGAAGAAAAAACTCAGAGATTTCTGCATGCACAGAGACAGCCAAAGAGATGGAGAGATAAAAGAGAGAGATACAGAGATGAAGAACAGATACATTCAAACAGAAATGGACAGAGACCAGAGAGCAGACCTAGAAGCAAATACAGGAGTAGTGCTCTTCCATTGGACCACACTTACAGTTGCAGGTGTTGTGCACTGAACAATTCAAAGTACTCTGATTCTCACAGAGGTCATGATGTGACAACACCCCCAGAGTTCGTCAACCCTGCAGGCCCACCCCAGACCCTTGGGGACCTTGGTGCCCATGGCAAGGTACTCATCAATCAGTGTGAGTTGATCTTTCAGACTGTCAGGGAATGATGTTATTTCCTTCTAACTCTGATAGGTCAAAGAATCAGAGGACAAGAAAAACCAGAGAAGATGCCACTTACAGTCCCCTTACTTACATGACTAGGCACTCTGAGAGGGCCAGTAGCCCGAGGATCCCAAGCCACTTCATATTTCTTTCCCAGTTGCAATTATTCAGGAAAGATTGTGCAGTGGTGGCCAAGAACTCCTAGCTATATATGCTCTGACTTGCCCTAATTGTCCCTTTTGGCCACTAATGGATCTAAAAAGAAATATGAACCTGTTGATAAAATCTTTACTTCTATTGGTGTCCTAGGGGAGTGGTCATAGAAAATTCTCAGAATACAGAGGTTTCTGCTGTAATCTCTTCCTTGGGGCTTTGTTGCAAAACCAACCTGAACCACATGGAGTAACTAAGTGTTGGGAGACTCTTGCCAACTTGAAGGTGACACTGGTAGTAATGGGACAAAGTAAACTCTAGGGGCCATGCTTGACATTTGTGATCTCCTGTGGTCTTCCTAGCAAACTCAGGAGATGTTCATTGCTATCCTCAGTTTGACACAGGTGGTCCTTATCTCCAGGGAGATAACAGTCTAGGGCAGTTCTCACAAATTCATGGCCTAGCAGGCAAGACAAATGAATGGAAGGGTTGGGCGGGCATTGTGGTCACTGGTCAGGCAGCACATGCCCAGCAAGTGGGGGCCGCCTCTGCTTAGCTGCAACCAATGAGTGCCCTGCTGGAAGACAACCTGGAGGGCCACGTTTTCAAGAGAAGTCAGAATTCTGAATATTTATGTAAAATCCCCTGATTTTAAATTCTAGCATGTATTTTCTTTGTTGGTCACAAAACATAGTGTGAGCCAAACCTGAAACCAATGTGTGCTGGATTCAGCCGGCTGGCTGTGCAGGTTTTTATTTCTGCTCTAGAGATGGGAGTAGAGAGGGGACAGAGAGAGGGTTCTACTCATGTTGGTGGAATGACTAAGAGACTGAATGCAACTTAAGCATGTTAATTTGCCTTCCATTTGTAAAGAAAAATCACCAGGTTCACATAAACCAATGAATTGGATAATGTCCACTTGCTGAGCATCTGATATAATTCCCCAAGAGGATCCATGCCTTGAAACATTTTGGTTACCACGCAAAACATAGAAAGAAATAATTATTCAGTCTCTTATCTCTCAAAAGAATTAGAAAAGACCACTCAGTGCTTCTGGTCAGCCTGAGATGAACAAGCTCCCTGTTAAAGTGTTATGCCTGCCAGTGTAAAGACAATGGAATTTTATGGCTCCTTCCAGGATTTCCATGGCCTGGGTGCTCCTGTGTATGATCTCTTCAGGCCTGTCCCTTGGGTATTACAATGGGAATCTGGCCTGGTTACCAGGTAGGTGATAGATGGTTTGGTACATCTTTCTACTCATTTTTGCACATTGTTATTGTTTGGTTTTGGTGGTTCAATCGCTATGGAGGATATTTGACAGCACCTAGCAAATGACACACACAAAAACCATTTAGCTCAGCCATTCTACTTCTAGGGATTTTTCCCAAAGATAACACTGGCTTAAATACAAAAGACGTACACACAAGGTATTCACTGCAACATTGTTCATAAAAGCCAATGATTAGAAGCATACTTGAAGAGCCCATCCACTGGGGAGCTTTGAATAAGGTGTAGGGCAACTCAGCAATTGGGTATAATGGGGATGGAGGGAGGCATGGAATGGGTGAGATCTTCAGGGTACACTGTTTAGTTTTGAAAAGATAGGGAGCAGAATGATGCTTATAGTTTGTTGCTTTGCCATATACATCTATGTCGATTTTCAATTAGAAAGATTGGAAGAATAAATGAAATGCTAATAAAAATTGTAATTTATGTGGGAGGGACAGGAATAGAAGTGAAATATTTCTTGTTTTATTGTTTGAATTTGCAACCATGTAAATGTGTTACAGAATGAAAAAATTGATAAACACACCTGTGGAATTTGAAAAGTAAAACAAATGAACCCAACTCTATCAAGTTGGTGATACAGCCACACAGAACAAAACATTACTTAAGTGGCTATAAATCGCAGAATTTTGACTCTACATTCAGAGTGAGCTATCTTCTAAGGATAAAGACAAACAATGGAACAAGACACCCTCCATCTAAACAAAACCAAAAGAAAAAGCCAAAGAAATCTGAAACTATATCCAACACCTTACTGTTGGTGATATTGCTGCTCTTGTGTTGAAACTATCATATCTATGTACATAGAAGTTAAAGAAAGTAAGCAATTAACCCTTATGTTGTTATGAAGCAAGCATTTCAGAGGAAGAGACAAAAGAGATTTAAGTTTCCAACCAAAAAGCTTAAATAAATCCCTGTGGTCTTAAAACTTGAATTGGAATTATATGTTTGTATGAATTTTTTTCCTTTCTTTTTTTTAAAGAAAATATGTAGTTCTTCACTCGGATTCATAAAAGCCCAGAAGCAAAGGCAACTTGATAACAGTCACTATCCTGAGGCCTAGCTTGTGGCCTCTAAATGCCATTTCCCACCAGAGGATCCAGAGATTCTTGATGATGTCTGATTTCAGGTCTGGGTCAAGAAATGCACAAGAGAAGCCTGGGAATCTTGAAGGACCAGAAAGTCGAGGGCCTTCAAAGACTACTGGGGGCCAGACAAAAAGTTTAGGAACCCATGTGAAGAGGCCAAAAGTGGGATTCTTTTGAAACAGGAGGGAAGAGGGCAGGGCACCACCTTGGAAAGAATGACATAGCCTGAGGATGTTACAGAAACAGAGTAGAATGAAATGGGTCCAAGATGGTAGACAAATTGACTTCCACTAGAACTTGAGCCTCAGTAATACAATGGTAAAGATGAAAGAGTGGGCTGTGGCCCTATTCTTAGAAATCCGCAACCCTTCCTGAAATAGCTGGAATACTCCTCCCACTCAGTAGCCTATGAAAGTACCCACCCTTGTAAAAACTGACAACCCCATACCCTGGTGCCTTTCTCACCTTCTGAGATGGCCTACAGTCTGTCTGTGGAGTGTGCTTTTGTCTAAACATATCCACTTCTTACCTATCAGTTTGTCTCTCACTGAATTTTTTCTGCAATGAGACATCAAAAACCTGAGCCTCCTGAAGTTCTGAAACCAGGTGTGTGACCTCAGTTTGACCACTTTGGGTTTCATCTGGATTCAGGTTCTGGCCAGATGGCTTCAATTACCCATCAGGGTTTTGGCTGGGCTTGCGTCCTGGCATGTAGGTTCAAGTGTCAATCTGATGAGTAGAGTTTTAGCTGAAAACCATGAAGTGACAGTGATAAGGTAAGAGAATGTTGAGAGGTACGTCTTGGTCCCAAAGAGGCCTGTGCTACTGATCTCAGAGAGGCAGCCGTGAGTGGTGTGTGAAGTGAGATATTGATTCCATGCCCAGGATTTGAACCTGGGTAGCCTGGGTGTAAACCAGGAGTCCTAGCCACCAGAGCAGCCAAGGTAGAGGCTAGAAGCTATTTTTCCCTGGCTCTTGTCTCCCCAGTGAATAATGTATTTCTCACAGATGATAAAACTGTAAAAGCAGGTACAAAGTTTATTATTAGGGACTTATCATAAAAACTGGTGGGAGAGCACACAGAGAAACAATTTGTTGAGAGAGAAACAAGACAGAGATGCACCCCAGGAGAAAAAGGATGTGGGCATCCTCCTTAATGAGGAGGAGTGCAGTAAAGAGGCAGTTAAGTCACTTATATAGGGTAGTTCTTCCTGGTCTTTGTTTTCATTTGGCCAATTATCTGTTTTCTTTTCTTAAATTTATTTATTTATTTGCAGCTTTGTGTCATTATTGCTGCATACAGGGTTTCTCTAGTTGCAGCACAGGGGCTACTCTTCATTGGGGTGCATGGGTTCCTCATTGTTGCACACTGCCTCAGCTGTTTTGGCTTGCAGGGTAGAGCGCAGGGTCAATAGTTGTGGCACACTGGCTAGGTTGGCATGCAGGAGTGGGATATTCTTGGAGCAGGGATTGAACCTGTTTCCCCTGCACTGAGGGGTGAATTCTTAACCACTGCACCACCAGGGACATACCCAATTATTTGGCTTATTCCTTCACAGTTGACCTGTCCCAGGACCCTCCCAATCATGTGTGCACAACATTTTGTCAAGATGGATTTCAGCCCAGAGTCCTATGGGAAAGCCTTACCATGGCATATTAAGGGGTGGTGTCCCCTCCTTTTTGACCTCCAAGGAGCCGTTCTGTGCATGTGTAATGTCTCCCTTTTCCCAGGATGGGGAGTGTATGGCCTCTTGATTTCTTAATAGGATTTTCCCTCTCCCTTTTTCTGCCGTAAAAGTGTCAAATATTCAGTAATTTATCCTATTCCTGTTGCTGTTTCTTATATTGAAGTGCAGATATCAAAATATAGACAGGAGTCCAGTCATCAGAATGTAGTCCTGGAGCCCTTTTGTCTCTTGACTCAGGACATGTAAAATAGGGACTGGTAGTGAATGTCCAGCCTGGAGCTCATCTCCTTCTCTGCCATATGAAATGTAAATGGCAGACCAGGTGTAAATGCCCAGCCTGGAGCCCATCCATCTCCTATCTCAAATTCCCCCTGAGAGATGAAAACCCCAATATATCTTTATTGGGATGATGAAGGGCGAAGATCTGTCTTCTGTAGGTTCTTCATACTGGCATGGGGCTTGTCGACCCTACCTACTTGTAGTTATAGAGCTGTCATCCTGACTTATTAATGGGCCCAGGGTGACTTCTGTTGTTTTCTCAGAAGGATCTGTTCCAAGGAGTGGCTGGAATTTCTGCATCACCATCATCTGGTCTGGAAACCCGTCGTGTCCTTAGAAAGAACAAACTAGACAAGTAGATTAAGAAGGCAGGGGCCAATGATCAGTAAAAAAATATAGTAACCAGTGATCCATGCAGGAGTAGTAAAGTTTGGGATATGCTATTCAAAGGAATGGAGCCATTTGGCATCATCATATACAATTTTGATGTCCTCTTCTATTAGCCCAGTATAACTGATGTAGGTATAACAGACCCAGTTCAAAGTAGTTGTAGGAGTGACTCCCTGAACATTAATAAACAAAGTAGATCTCATTATTTTGTTTTTAGGAGAATAAGCCTGAGAACTAGTCTGGACCTGGCTTTTTGGGGAAATGTGTAGCCAGGTAGCCAGTTGTCTAGTTTCATCTAAGTAGGTTTTAACCTTTGGTGCGGTATGAACACATAGATAACAGGTTATATTGGTCTGAAAATTTTCTCATTATTGGCCAAAGCAGACCTGACTCTTAATGATGTTAGTGTTCTTCTAGGTGTGAAAAGATGCAATACTTTGAGCTCACAAAATCTTTTTCTGAAAGTATCTAACTATCCGGAGACCTGTTCTGCCAGATTTTGCAGAGCACAGAGAGCCTCATTTTTGATTTCTTCACTGAACTCCTATCAGGGGGTGATAAAAGTTAGCAGCTGCAGTAGCCATGATTTAGTTCTTGTAAAGATGGATGGAAAGTGTCAGTTAGCAGTTGGCAGGGCCGCTTCATGGTCACAAGTTTACCCATGGTTTGGGGGGCATTTCATGACCATGGTGCTAGGGTGGCTCATTCCTATGTCTGGTGAAATTTCATTGAAGGCCGCTCAACGTGCTATTCCTTGACTTGGCTCTGCTAAGAGTAGCCAAAAATCTCTGGACCACCTGTCTAGTCTTTTATGGTCCTGGAACATATTCCTTCTTGTTGCCCCTTTCCATATCTAGAGTTACACTCTTACCATCACTGATCTCACATGGAACTATATATCATCATTTTATTAGAGGCTCAATCACACGTTTGGTAATGTAAGACACAACAATTTCTTGAAATAGTTGATATAGAAAATAATATAGCTAGCAGTATTAGTGAGGTCAGAAGTAAGAATTTAAGTCAAGAACTTTCTTTAGGTGCAGCCTAGTATATACCCAGGTTATCTGACTTCGTTTGTTCGGTAGTAATCCTTATTTTTCAGGGAAATTGTATATTGGTAATGTTTGTAAGGCATTAAGCCCAATTTTCTAGGGTAACTAGACTGATGATCCTTAGTATGATTTAATTGTTCCCAGCACAGAGGAGCTGATAATGCTGCTGAGAATCCAAGAAGTTTTAATATCAGGAGGGAGCAGGTAGAGTGAAAAATTATTGTTTTAATTTTACCCACAGGTGTAATTTACCAACTTGTTATAAACCATAAGCAGCTTGAGGTCAAGAGCTTCTCTATATTTGATAAAAACAAAGATGAATAGCCAGCAATACATCAGGCAGAATGCATAAAAATTAGCTCAAGTTAATAATTTGCTTAATGCCATGTAATTAACTTTTGTTCTGTTTGAGTCTAATAACATGGGTATCTTGATCACTGGAGATTGTAAAAGGCATGCCCCAAGTGGAAAACACAATTTTAACCATTTTTTTTCATTGTGAGTGCATCAGCCCTGCAGCCAGAAAAGACTTTAACCCATAAAAATTTAAAAAATGGGGTTTGTCATGGAGCTGGGAAAAGCCAAATGGCCATCTTGGATTTCCCATAACCCTGACTGTTTATTTTACAGCCATTGTTGACCCATTTTAATTCCCTGATTTTGAGTAGACTGTTGTCATTATTTAAGGACATCATGATGACAAAAGTCTGACAATGCGGGGTTCAGTTTTGTAGAAGCAGAATGAACTTTATCTACATGTGCCATGGTCTTCATAGATCATTGTGAAATACTACATATTCATGCAACCAAAGTAACAAAAGATCTTAAAAGCAAATATAAATCACTTAAAGGCAAGGTAATTGACACAGTCTGTTACCAAAAGCAGCATTCCAAGGAAATTTTTTCTTAACAGAGAGTGAAAACCAAATTGCAGTCTGGTCCCAGTGTGCTGTTAATAATGTATTTATTTACCTAATTCATTTTTATTTAATCTTAGAAAATTCTTTTTATAAATCTTGAAAATGTAGTATCTTTGCAAAGGCATCGGATTGAAACCATAGCTGTGTATAATGATCAAAGCTATAAGAAGGCACATTTAAAATCTGATTATGAGGCAATTGATAAAGAAATGTGGTTACTGTTGTGACACAGAACACTTTTAGATCATAACTAGAACTGTGACTGATAATGTTTTATTGGAATATTTCAGAAACTTAGCAACTTCATATAATTTCTAGAATACCCACATTAGCAAATGATTACCATACAATATCAAAAGGGTTTAAAACAGTCAAATAGGATAAAACATCTTAGTGTGGCACCAACACATTTATTAATAGTTTTAAACTTTTACCTGTAAAAGGAAGCCAATGTTCAGTAATTAACATTTTAGTATCTTCTTTTGTTCCTAAAAAGTTCACCCAAAGTTATTGTCTCATTTGCATTTTTTCCCTAAACGTTTCTTTACAATGAGTTACTTTCTTTGCTGACATATATGTTGCAGATAGCTTATATTAAACCTAGACACTATAAAAGTGTTATACTTAATGTTGATGACTTTAAAGACGTGTCTATTAATTTGATTAACAAACATTAATACCAGCTAGTAATTTAATATTGAATATTTTCAAGTTTCCATCAAGCTGAAATTCATTCAACTTAATTTCTTTTGTATTTAGAACTGTTTGATTTGTAAATGCTTACTTTTCTTTAAGCCAATTAAATAGAGGTCATTTACAAATTAACCTAAGCAATATTATCCAAAGACAAAGACTCCTAATGAGACATAAGCATATCCAGATAGAAAGAGATCTCATAGTTTCTGCTGGAGGTTTAAAATACCTCTTGGCCCCCTCCCCTTCCCCGCTTTTCTTTCCCTTTACTTGAAGTTGTATTAATTAACCGAAGGCTGAAGTCTCAGGCAAAGTGAGCTGTGATTGTATCTCAAGCGCCTGATACGAGTTAACTTCAAGTTTTCTCCTAGGCACAGTTTTGTACTATCAGGGTCATAATTCTGAAAAAGATATTTTAACAAGCTACGTGTTTTTAATTGCATATGCAAAAAGAACCAATTTTGTCATGTAAAAAAATTTTATCTTAACCAATTTTCTCTGGAATCTAAAGAAGATTGTGTCCACACTATTAAAAGTCATCCTTCTCTTTCTGTAGTCATGGTTTCATAGCTACAGTTTAAACAAGATAGTACTAAAATTGGCTGTGATAACAGGGGCAGCCTGACTGCTAAAATGTTGTCCCAGCAGGGATTGTCCTCTGGGGAGGTGGGGTCTTTGATTGATCAGAAGAATCTGAATGAGTAAGGGAAGTTTCAGGAGTGGGGGAAGCTGGGCCCCCACCACTGAGCATTGGGAGAAGTTAGCAGGGGATTCTTTAGAATGTTAGGAGTGCTTTTCTGATTCCTCAGGCTTTTGCTCATAGGACAAAGTCCTGAACAAAGGAGAACCGCAGTACATTTTTCCATCCAGTGGTAATAAAGGTCTCATTGTATGAGATTCATTATCAGGCCATTTTACCATCTCCCAACTTAAATAAAGACCAGGCACAGCTACCATAGAATCTAAGTTTTTCTCTTTTCTCAGCCCATCTGGCTTAGAAAGGTGATCCTCCCATGTCAAGAATAAGGCAGTGCTCCAGGAATGGAATTCAGCATCCTAGGAGTGTTTACTAGGAGGCTGGTGCCTTTAAGGTATGTGGGGCATCCCCTTAATTCCCTCAAACCTGGTGAGGTTTTAAGCATATTTTCCCCCGAATCCTGGCCAGATGTCTCTGGCCCCCATTGAAGCCTCACCCAAGCCACCCAACCCAGCAGGGCCAGAGAAGAGCTTTTGAACCAGTGCAGACCAGTTGATACTTTTCTTAGGAGGGATCCCTTGTCTATAGAGCTTACTATGTTGGAGCGTATTCGTAGAGACTGAACATCTATAAAGCCTAGGATGTAGGCTGTTTGGAAGTGGCCAGCCCAATAGGTAGTCTGCTACAGCCTATGGGCTATTAAAGCCTTGAGTGAAGGCAGAACTCCTGGAGGAGCTGGAGTTGGCCACAATGGAAATTGCCACAGGGGTGAGGATCTGAGGGCTGAGAGATGGGAATATTCCCATAGAGGGACTTTGGACCAAAAGTAAAGTGGGAGAGTTATCAGCAGAGGAACCCCAAATTTATTACCCTGTTTTTTTGGCCTCTAAGGTACAATTGAAGGAGACATAAGGCTTAAATGAGAAAGAGATCTTGTTTCCTGAGTGGAGTAGGTCAGAAAATTGCAGGAAGAAAAAGCAGAGGGCAGGCTTTGCGCCTGGCAGGCTTTTTGGGGAGAAAGACACTGGAAGGCAGCGGGCCCCATTAAAGGTAATTTTTCTTCACTGGGAAAAAAATGTAGTTCCTAGCAGGGTGCAATTGGTAGGAGACCACTGCAGGCACTGAGCTTTGCTTGCTGTTGAAGAACTGCAGGGGCACAGGGCATCCTGGAAGCTGTAGTTTAGGCAGAGAGAGACAGAGTGAGGGAGAGAGAGAGAGAGGGAAGGGAGGATATCTGAAAGTTCAAAGAGTTCAAGCAAAGGAATGAGAGAGGCAGTGCGAGTGATAGAGAGGAGACACCTCGGACTCCTGACCTGAGAGAGCCCAGATGAAGCCCTGCGGGTCTTGGAAAGAGAATAGAGCAGAGAGCTGAGAGCAGGCAAGTTCTCATGGGAGAGAGAGTGAAAGTCAGAAGTCTCCAGCCAGCAGTTTGAGCAAGACCTGCCTTTTCCCTTGAATTCCTGGGTTTCAGCACCATCTGATTCCAGAGAGGCAGCAGTGAGAAGTGGGGTAAAGAGAGATCTTAGTTCCCTGTTCATGAATTATACCTTGGTATTCTTTATGAAAACTAGGAGTCCTGGCCAACAGTTCAGCAAGGGCTAGAGGCTAGAATTTTTTTCCCCTGGCTCTTGTCCTCAGTGAAAAATGCATTTCTCATGAAGGCCAAAGCTCTAAAAGGAGGTACAAAGTTTTTTTGTTAGAGACATAGCATAACAACGAATGGGAGAGCACACAGAGAAACAATTTGTTTAGTTAAGACAGAAGAAAGGCAGAGATGCATACCCTGAGATATAGCCTGTGGTCATCCTCTGTAATGAGGTGGAGTGCAGTTAAGAGGTGGTTAAAAAAGTCCAGGGCCAGATGGCTTCACAGGCAAATTCTATCAAACATTTAGAGAAGAGCTAACAGCTATCCTCCTCAAACTCTTGCAAAATATAGTTGAAGGAGGAACACACCCAAATGCATTCTATAAGGCCACCATCACCCTGACACCAAAACCAGACAAAGATGTCATAAAAAAAGAAAATTACAGGCCAATATTACTGATGAATATAGATGCAAAAATCCTCAACAAAATACTAGCTAACAGAATCCAACAGCACATTAAAAAGATCATACACCATGATCAAGTGGCATTTATCCCTGGAATCAAGGAATCTTCAATATATGCAAATCAATCAATGTGATACATCATATTAACAAATTGAAGGATAACCATATGATAATCTCAATAGATGCGGAAAACCTTTTGACAAAATTCAACAATCATTTATGATAAAAACTCTACAGAAAGTGGGCATAGAAGCAATTTACCTCAACATAATAAAAGCCATATATGACAGACCAACAGCCAACATCATTCTAAATGATGAAAAACAGAAAGCTTTCCCTCTAAAAACAAGAAGACAAAGGTGCCAACTCTCACCACTAGTATTCAACATAGTTCTGGAAATTTTAGCCACAGCAATCAGAGAAGAAAATGAAATAAAAGGAATCCAAATTGGAAAAGAAGTAAAATTGTCACTCCTTGCTGATGACATGGTATTATACATAGAAAACCCTAAAGACTCTTCCTCACAACTGATAGCACTTATCGAAGGATTTACTAAAGTAGCAGGATACAAAATGAATGCACAGACACCTGTTGCATTCCTGTACACTAACAACAAAAGATCAGAAAGGGAAATTAAGGAAACACTCCCACTTAGCATTGCAACAGAAAGAATAAAATACCTAGGAATAAACCTGCCTAAAGAGGCAAAGGAGCTGTACGCAGAAAACTATAAGACACCGATGAAAGAAATCAAAGATGATACAGAGAGATATAGGGACATACAATATTATTGGATTGGCAAAATCAACATTGCGAAAATGACTGTATAACCCAAAGCAATTTACAGATTCAGCACAAACTCTATCAAATTACCACTGGCATTTTGCACACAACTATAGAAAGAAATTTTATGATATGCATTGCAAAGCAAAAGATCGGGAATAGCCAAAGCAATCTTGAGAGGGAAAGACGGAGCTGGAAGAATCAGGCTCCTTGACTTCAAACTATATTACAACGGTATAGTGACCAAGACAGTATGGTATTGGCACAAAATCAGAAATATAGATCAATGGAACAGAATAGAGAGTCCAGAGATAAACCCACACACATATGGGCTTCTTATCTTTGACAAAGTAGGCAAGAATATACAATGGAAAAAAAAGCCTCTTCAATAAATGGTGCTGGGAAAATTGGACAGCTACATGTAAAAGAATGAACTTAGAACACTTCCTAACACCACACACAAAAATAAACTCTACATGAACTAAAGACCTAAACCTAAGGCCAGACACTATAAAACTCTTAGAGGAAAACATAGGCAGAACACTATTTGACATACATCAAAGCAAAATCCTTTTTGGTCCACCTCCTAGAATAATGAAAATAAAAACATGATTAAACAAATGAGACCTAAAGAAACTTAAAAGCTTCTGCACAGCAAAAGAAATCTTAAGCAAGACAAGAAGACAACCCTCAGAGTGGGAGAAAATACTTGCCAAGGAAGCAAGTGACAAAGGATTAATTTCCAAAATATAGAAGCATCTTAGGTAGCTTAATACCAAAAATCAAATAATCGAATCCAAAAATGGGCAGAAGATCTAAATAGACATTTCTCCAAAGAAGTCAAGCATATGGGCGACAAACACATGAAAAGATGCTCAGCATGTGTAATCATTGGAGAAATGCAAGTCAAAGCCACAATGATGTATCATCTCACACCGGTCAGAATGGCCATCGTCAAAAATTCAAGAAACAACAAATGCTGTAAAGTGTGTGGAGAAAAGGGAAGCCTTCTGCACTGTTGGTGGGAATGTAAACTGGTACAGCCACTATGGAAAACAGTATAGAGGTTCCTTGATAAACTAAAGGTAAAAGTAGCATGTGACCCAGCAATTCCACTCCTGGGCATATACCCTGAGAAAACCATAATCCAGAAAGAAACAGGTACCGCATTGTTCATTGCAGCACTATTTTCAGTAGCCAGGACATGGAATCAACCTAAATGCCGATCAACAGATGAATGAATAAATTAGATGTGGCACATATATACAAAGGAGTATTACTCAGCCATAAAAATGAATGAAACTGAGTTATTTGTAGGGAGATGGATGGACCTAGCGTGTGTCATAGAGAGGGAAATAAATCAGAAAGAAAAACCAAATACTATATGCTAACATATATATGGAATCTTAAAGAAATGGTAGTGATGAACCCAGTGAGAGGGCAAAATTTAATATGCAGATGTAGTGAATGGACTTGGGAACATGCGGTGGGGGGCAAAGGCGAAGCTGGGACAAAATGAGAGAGTAGCATTTACATATATACTCTATCAAATGTAAAATAGATAGCTGGTATGAAGCTGCTGCATAATACAGAGAGATCAACTCAATGATGGGTGATAGCTTAAGCGGTGGGATGAGGGAACAGAGTCATGGGAGGGAGGGGATATGTGGATATAAATATAAATACAAATGATTCACTTTAGTGTACAGCAAAAACTGGCACAGCATTGTAAAGCAATTATACTCCAATAAAGAGCTTTAAAAAAAAAAAGTAAGTGGTGGTGAAGTCATTTACATAGGGCAGTTTTCCACGTTTTCTTTACCTTTGGCCAATTATCTGGTTTCTTTCTTTACACCTGACCTGTCCCAGGACTCTCCCCATCATGCGTGCACAACTTTTTTCCCAGATGGATTTCAGCCCAAAGGCCTATGGGAAAGGCTTACCATGACATATTATGGGGTAGCTCCTTCTGACCTCCAAAGAGCCTTTCTGTGTATGTGTAATGTCTCCCTTGCCTCAAGGATGGGGAGTGTATCATCTCTGGATCTCTTAACAGGGTTTATCCCCTCTCTGACAAGGCCAGAAAAGTGTCCACTTTCAGTTATTTACCTTATTCGTGTTGCTATTTCTCATATCAAAGTGCAGATATCAAAAATATAGACAGGAGTCTGGTCGTAAATACGTAGTCGTGGAGCCCATTTGTCTCTTGCCTAAGGAAATGCAAACAGTGGGCTGGTAATGAATGCCTGGGCTCAAGCTCATCTTCTTCTCTGCCTCATGAAGGGTAAACAGGAGGCCAGTTGTAAATGCCTAGCCTGGAGCCTATCTATCTTTTACCTCAGTACGTCATATGCCAGGTAGGCTGGGGAGGATGCTCTGCCGATGTCTGCTCATTTTTGACTATTGTATCAACCTCTATGAGTGTACACATTCAAGAGCAGTCCAGGAGAAATTTATGAATGTGTATACTCTTCTCCTTGACTCTGAGGTTTTTTTTCCTACGTTCTTACATGCTTGTTAACTCCGGCTCTCCCTTTCTTTCTTTCTTTCTTTCTTTCTTTCTTTCTTTCTTTCTTTCTTTCTTTCTTTCTTTCTTTCTTTCTTTCTTTCTTTCTTTCTTTCTTTCTCTCTCTCTCTCTCTCTCTCTCTCTCTCTCTCTTTCTTTCTTTCTTTCTTTCTTTCTTTCTTTCTTTCTTTCTTTTCTCTCTTTCTCTCTTTCTCCTTTCTTTTTTCTCTTTCTTTGTTTCTATCATTCTTTCTTTTTTCCTTCTTTCTACCTCCCTTCCTCCTTTTTTCCTTCCTTCCTTCCTTTCCTTCCTTCCGTTAACCTCAGAAGACCTATATGACCACCAAGGCATACTCTTTACTGCTTTTACTCCCCTCCCACTGACCCTCACAAGTGCTGAAACTTTATTCCCAACTTATACCTAGCATAACTCCTGCTCATCATCAACACCCTTAGGGACATCTTCTGTTCCATTTCTTTGTGAATTTTTTGGCATTGATACCTGGTTGGGAGACTACTTTGGAAGGGATAGCATCTAAAATCATAAGTGCCAAACTTGACCACATTGCGTGGTTAATTTGGACTTAAGAGGAGAATTTTGGATAGCTCAGGAGTTAGAGATGTCATTTCAGGCTTGCCTGAAGTGGGCCAGGCTGCATCAATCCCAACCAATACTGCTCTGGGCCATATACTACAGGATTGGGAAAGATTTGAACAACAGGAATTAAATGGAAAAATCTTAGTAATTTATGTCACCAGGTTTGGCCACAATATAAGTTAAGAAATTTAAAATGGAGTGAAGTACCCTATGTTCAATTTTTCATGGCCTTGTATCTAGGCAATGGATCCCCAAAGGAATTTAAGGCATGTGTAACTCAGAAGGATAACTTCAGGAAGGACACAGAGGACAGTTTAACTTACAGACCCTACAGGGCCTTGGATCCTGAGTAATAGTGGGTCTCTCCTCCCTTGAGGTTCAAGCCCTTTTAGCTATGCATTTTCTAACCAGTCTGCCCCAAAATTCAGGCACAAAATTCAAGAAACAACTGCTGGTCCTCAGACTCTGATGAACGATTTGTTCCAAATGGCTTAATTTGGTTTTCATTTACAGGGATATGGTGCAAAAGGCTGAATGCAGCCAGAAAAATATGCAAATGGCTCAAATGATGGTCATGGTTTTGTCTGCTCAGAATCTACCAAAGGGGAAGCTGACTTTTCAGGGCAATATGGCCCTGGCAGACCAGAAGGACTATGGTTACCCATAAAAAGTCAGTGAACCCTGTGTGGACAAAAGGGGCACTGAGGGAAGATTGTGATTGATGTGCCCTTTGCAGACAGCCAGGGATTGGAAGAGGGAATGCCCAAGAGACCAGAGAGTGACTGAGGCCTCTTGGCCATTGATGGTTTTGCAATCAGAAGACTGTGGGTGCCCAAGGCCAGAAGTGGCTCTGACTAGAGCTACCATGTATATAACTAATGTCGAGCCATCAGTGGTCATTGTTGTGGTGGCTCACTTGATAGAATATCTTATAGACATTGGTACAACCTTTTCAGTCTTAACCAAAAGTATTGGGAAACTTAGCTGTCATAAGGAAAACATAATGGGGTTGTCAGGGAAGAGATAGGGACATTTTCCTGGATCACCTTTTGTGTAAGATCAATGGCCATCTGTTTTTTACATTCATTTCTTTTTATGCCTGCTGGACCCATCCCTTTAATGGAAGGAGATTTATTAACTGAGTTAGGGACCACTCTGTTTCTTGAGGGGGAAGGAAACTACACACATCACAAAATGATTCTAACAAAAAGCAAAAAGAAATGGATAAACTCTGAAGCTAAAATAGAAACCTTAGTGACGACTGTGGATTGTGGAATATCAAGTTTCCAGCCTTGACTAAATATATCCAGCCAGTGATTATTAAATAAAAAGGGCAAAGTTGGATAACCTGGAAGAAATGGATAAATTCTTAGAAAAGTACAATCCTCCAAGACTGAACCAGGAAGAAATAGAAAATAGGAACAGACCAATCACAAGTACGGAAATTGAGACTGTGATTAAAAATCTCCTAACAAACTAAAGCCCAGGGCCAGGTTGATTCACAGGTGAATTCTACCAAACATTTTGAGAAGAGCTAACACCTATCCTTCTCAAATTCTTCCAAAATATAGCAGGAAGAGGAACACTCCCAAACTCATTCTATGAGGCCACCATCACCCTGATACCAAAACCAGGCAAAGATGTCACAGAAAAAGAACATTACAGGCCAATATCACTGATGAATATAGATGCAAAAATCCTCAACAAAATATTTGGAAACAGACTCCAACAGCACATTAAAAAGATCATACACCATGATCAAGTGGGATTTATTCCTGGAATGCAAGGATTCTTCAATACACACAAATCAATCAAAGTGATACCTCATATTAATAAATTGAAGGATAAAAACCATATGATAATCTCAATATATGCAGAAAAAACTTTTGATAAAATTCAACATCCATTTTTGATAAAAACTCTCCAGAAAATGGGCACAGAAGGAAATTACCTCAACATAATAAAAGCCATATGTGACAAACCAACAGCCAACATTGTTCTATATGGTGAAAAACTGAAAGGATTCCCTCTAAGAACAAGAACAAGACAAGGGTGCCAACTCTCACCACTATTATTCAACATAGTTCTGGAACTTTTAGCCACAGCAATCAGAGAAGAAAATTAAATAAAAGGAAACCAAATTGGAAAAGAAGTAAAATTGTCACTCTTTGCAGATGACATGATATTATACATAGAGAACCCTGAAGATGCTACCAGAAAACTGCTAGCACTAATCGATGAATTTAGTAAAGTAGCAGGATACAAAATTAATGCACAGAAATCTCTTGCATTCCTCTACACTAACAATGAAAGAGCAAAAAGAGAAATTAAGGAAGCTCTCCCATTTACCATTGCAACAAAAAGAATAAAATAGCTAGGAATAAACCTGCCTAAGGAGGCAAATGGCCATCATCAAAAATCTAGAAACAATAAATGTCGGAGAGGGTGTGGAGAAAAGGGAACTCTCCTGCACTGTTGGTGGGAATATAAGCTGGTACAGCCACTATGGAAAACAGTTTGGAGGTTCCTTAAAAAACTAAAAATAGAACTACTGTATGATCCAGTAATCCCACTACTAGGCATATACACAGAGAAAACCATAATCCAAAAAGAAACATGTACCATAATGTTCATTGCAGCACTATTTACAATAGCCAGGATGTGGAAGAAACCTAAATGCCAATAAACAGATGAATGGATAAAGAAGATGTGGCACATGTATACAATGGAATATTACTCAGCCATAAAGAGGAATGAAATGGAGCTATATGTAATGAGGTGCATAGACCTAGAGACTATCAAAGAGAGCAAAGTAAGCCAGAAAGAGAAAAGCAGATACTGTATGCTAACTCATATATATGGAATCTGAAGAAATGGTACTGATGAACCCAGTGACAGGGCAAGAGTAGAGATACAGATGTAGAGAATGGACTTGAGGACATGGGGCTAGGGTGGGGGGTGGGGAGCAAAGGGGAAGCTTGGATGAAATGAGAGAGTAGCATGGACATAGATACACTACCAAGTGTAAAATAAATAGCTAGTGGGAAGTTGCTGTATAACAAAGGGAGATCAACTCGATGATGGGTGATGCTTTAGAAGGCCAGGACAGGGAGGTTGGGAGGGAGTCGTGGGATGGAGGGGATATGGGGATATATGTATAAATACAGCTGATTCACTTTTGTGTACCTCAAATCTGGTACAAGAGTGTAAAGCAATTATATTCCAATAAAGAGCTTAAAAAAATAAAAAGGGCTATATAGTGTCTAAGTATAAGGTACAGATTTCTTAAACCTAGGGAAGATACTCAAAAATGTTTGTAAATAGATTACCAAAATAAGAGGGCACTGGTCTGACTAAGCTAACCATATCTGATATTCATGGCCTGACAGGAATTTTGGAAAAGGCTTTATCCCCAAAGCTAAATGAGGAAAAGTAAGTGTTCCAACATAGGTGAATGGGTATGTCAGGTATTCAATATCATTGAGTTAACCACCCAATTCTTTGAAAAAAAAAAACAAAAACAAATCTGTCCTTGTTTTGCAAATGTAGTCTTTACAGGACAATGAGTGTGTCTCCAAAAGTCATCCAAAGCCCACCAATCCTTTGACCACTTATCAAACCTTCCCTATTTATCCTAAGAGGCCTGTAAGTATTTTTCTGAAGTAAACAAATTTATTTGTCCATTTATTGGCTGCATTGGGTCTCTGCTGCTGCCCACAGGCTTTGTCCAGTTTTGGCGAAAAGGGGCTACTCTTCATTACGGTGCGCTGTCTTCTCAGTGTGATGGTTTATGTTGTTGTGGACCCCAGGCTCTCCAGGTGTGGGCTCAGTAGTTGTAGCTCACAGGCTATAAAGTACAGCCTTAGTAGTTGTGGTGCGTGGGCTTAGTTGTTCCATGGCACACAGAATCTTACTGGACCAGGGTTCGAACCCCTGTCTCCTCCATGGTGCAGATTCTTAACCACTGCACCACCAGGGAATTTAAGAGGCTTGTAAGTATTAAATAAAGGGGCAACAAAATCAAACTAGGAGGAACTGGGTTGTACCTTTGAGATGCAAATGTCCTATTAGGTGTCCTCAGGAATGCTTATCTCTGCTACCTTTTATACATGCAAATTTTAAAAAAGAGGATAGCAAAGTAGAAGGTGGGCATCAGCACCACTGGTGGCATCTAGTAAGCCCTCTACAGCCTTCTGCAGCAATCCAAGAGCAGCTATGGCATACCGAGAGTTTCGAGATAATACTAAAACCTCCAAAAGACTTCTAAGAGCCTGAGCTTGAGGGTTCATGGCCAAAGCTGGTGGGATGCTGTGAAGGTGCTGCTCCAGTTCTGTAATGCACTTGTCATAAATCTGAGCTACATCATCTGTTGCCCAAGCTTGCTTCATGGGCTGAGCTAAAAATCCTGTGGGCTGACTTAAATCATCTGTAGGCAAGCAGCCAGGCACATTGCGTGTAAACTCTTCATAAACAGCCAATTGCTTTGGGTGCACCCCACCAACTTTCAGCCTGATTTGCTCTGGCATCCTCTCAGCTTGGTATGTTAACACAACAGGATCGCAGTACCTGTGCCCTTCTTGCCTAGCATTTTTCCTCAGCTCCAATTCAGTTGCTATTCTCTTGTCCATCTCAGGGCCTGCTTTTTCTACTGCAGGCTTCTGAATAAAACAGCAAGCTAATTCACAATTGTCCTGAGCTAACTGAGAAGCTGCCTGATCCATCATTTCCCTTTGTTGTGGGGATGCAGTAAGAAGGGCTGAGGCAAAACTGTTTTTCAGGTTGGTAGATATGCTCATGAGTAAAGGTTCCCTGCAAGTAATCATAGCCATTCCAGCTGTCAAGTTACACATCATGGGATGAGCTGCTGTTCGCATTCGAGATTCCTCAGAACCCAGGGCAAAATCTTTCCTGACTATTTGCTCAGAAGTAGTCATGGCAATCTTAATTGATCAATCCACCACAGGATGGACAAGCTCCTGGATGGCACGTTCAATTGCTTGGCGCATGCACTGCTTCAACTGTGGGTGGGCCTGAAACAACGGAATTATTGGGTTTAGAGTAATGTGCGGTGCCAGGCCCGCGAGGGAATAGACATTGATGTCGTGGTAACTGTACTGTGGCTGTGGTGGAACCATGGCTGTACAGGTGGTACTGGTAGCTGGTGTTGTAGAAGCTGTTGTGGTTGTGATGGGAGGGAGCTCTTCTGGCTGCTTGACATCTTTCTCTGGAGCAGAGAGTTGCTCATCTAAGTTCTTTAGGTGATCTTTACCCTTTAGGAGGTTTCCAGGTTTTAGCTCATTGATGTCTAATGCAAGATTCTTGCAGGAGACCTCAATCTCAAACTTCCAGTTTAACTTTAAGTCATGCTCCTGATGTAGCTCAGCTAATACATTCAAAATTGCCATTGTCCAGGGGTTAGGCGGCCTAAAAACCATGCTACGAGTGCTAGATTCTAAGCCTTTGGCAACAAAGGGGACCACGTAGAGCAACCTTTGCTGTCCTTTAACATAAGCCTCTAGCAGCAAAGATTTTACATCCAAGTCAGTGTGTAAGATGGGTTTATTTTTAGCTAGTGTGATCATTCCTAGCCAACGTCCCAAGTTCTTCAGCAAAGAATGATCAGAGGAATTGGCTGCAGCTTTACCTGAGGTCAGGGGAACTTTGATGTTTCTAAAGGTCTCATTCAGAGCCATCTTATTCAATTCAAGATTCTTCAGCGTATCAAGGACGTTTGAATACAGGCTGTGAAAGTTTGGCTCAATACTGACTCTCTTCATAACCAGGTATTGCGAAACCCAAGGCATAAATTCTTCCTTCACAGCTTCCTTTAGTTCTTCAACCTTTTGTATCATATTTGACTGGGAGAGGTTGTTGAAGATAAAAGCAATTTTCTCTTGGATATTTTTCTGGGGGCTCTACAATTCTCTCAGTTTGATCTGTGGCCACAAGCAATGTATCAATATTTGTAGTATTAATAGAAGGTGGTACATCTTTCTTAAAGCTGACTCCAGTTGGCCTGGTGACTGTTTTAGCAACAGTGGTGGTTGTTGAGGTGGTTACCATAGTGCTAACCTGACCAGCAGGGGGAGCTTTTGCTGGAACCTGGGGCTGGGCCTGGGCTTGAGCCAGTGCAATACTTCCAGGGGTTGTGATAGAGCCCTGCATTTTCACAGGAGGATCTCTAGATTGCTGTCCATACTTGATATACGCCTGCAAATGATGTAGAAATTGCATAAAGTGACTGATCAAAGCCAAGTTCTGACAATACTGGAGATAGTCCTTCAATCTATTTTTAAATCTATCTAGTGCAGCAATCCCAAAATAATACATTTTGGATCCAAAAGGCTTGCGTAAGGCTTCAAGAACATATCGTAGGGCCAAACCTAGTGCCATGTAAGTGACCAGTCCTTTTTCAATTATCCCACCGAACAGGCAGGCTGTTATATGTAAATCTTTATCAGGGTACTGGGGGAAGAACCGATATTCTTCGAACAAGTTCCTTAGCATACAGTTAGATACTTCTCGTTCTCTCTTTATGGTAGAATCTTTAAACCTCTGGAGCATTTCTAATACCTCATCAACAGACATGGTTGGATGTGGTGGGTGATTATATATTCTCTAGAAATAGCTGTTTGCTTCATCATCTATCTCTTTACTAGAGTGCTGATTTGCCTCTGGCCACACCTGAGACAAGTCCATCTGCTGGAATGTAGGCTGGTTCAGTCCAGAGGTGCCCAGTTTCCTCTGTACAAAAGGATCATTATTCACCACAGGGAGTCCAAGAGCCCCAGTTCCTATACCAATCAGGCTGCCTGTGCCAAGACCACCTACTGGAAGCTGTGATGAAAGTCCTCCAATACCACTGAATGCAGTTGTCTGATTTGGAGTTGAAAGGGGTGGAAATGCTTTTGCTGGTAACTGTGGGGTACTGAATGCAGAACCCAAGTTTGGAGGAAAGCCCTGCATAGTCTGGGTGTGAGGGGCAGCTGAACCACCTATACTAAGAGATGCCATTCCAGCAAGAGGGTCAATCTGAACAGGAGAAATGGCATCTAAACTGCTAGCACTAGCAGGGCATCCTTTTGGCATAACTCCAGGTGGTGGTTGTCTGGCCTTGTTCATAACATTATTGCAATTGGCTACCATGGTGAGGATGGTTTCTGATAACTCCTGAGAAACACTGCCTGCACAAGCTTGTACACAGGCCAACATTGTTGCCAGAGTTTCTGGAGGAAGCTGAGCACTTTTGGGCTAATCTTTCTCTGGGGCAAGTCCACCCAAAATAGAAGGACACTGTCTCTTTAAAAAAGTCATACACGCCTGGATAAAAGGCTCTCCATGCTCTCGAATTTTATCTGTGAGCCACTTGTCAAGTTTGAGGTATTCACAACGTGCCACCTCTTGGTCCTAAAAGCTCTTCAAGATGGCCGGGCATATGGGTCTCCGTGGTGTAACAAACAGATCACGAGGTGCCTAATTGAGTGTGGGGATGAATATAATGTGGAGGCAGTGGAGTTGCTAATTGGCAATCATTTGGTCAACATGCAACAGTATGATCTTCACCTAGCTCCGTCAATGGAGAATGGTTTAAACTACATGGCTGTGGCATTTGCTATGCAGTTGGTAAAAATCCTGCTGGTGGATGAAAGGAGTGTTGCCCATGTTACCGAGGCAGATCTGTTCCACACCACTGAAACCCTCATGAGGATTAATGCTCACTCCAGAGGCAATGCTCCTGAAGGACTGCCCCAGCTGATGAAAGTAGTGCGAGCCAACTGTGAAGCAATGATTGATCGTGCTCATGGAGGCCCTAACTTTATGATGCATTCTGGGATCTCTCAAGCCTCAGAGTATGATGATCCTCCAGGCCTGAGGGAGAAGGCAGAGTATCTTCTGAGGGAATGGGTGAATCTCTACCATTCAGCAGTACCAAAGCTTTCTCTGCATTTGTTGGACAGATGCACCAGCAAGGAATCCTGAAGACTGATGACCTCATAACAAGGCTCTTTCGTCTGTGTACTGAAATGTGTGTTGAAATCAGTTATCGGGCTCAGGCAGAGCAGTAGCACAATCCTGCCGCTAATCCCACCATGATCCGAGCCAAATGCTATCACAGCCTGGATGCCTTTGTCCGACTCATTGCACTGCTAGTAAAGCACTCAGGGGAGCCACCAACACTGTCATAAAGATTAATCTGCTGAATAAGGTCCTTGGTATAGTAGTAGGATTTCTCCTACAGGATCATGATGTTTGGCAAAGTGAATTGCAGCAGCTTCCCTACCATCGGATTTTTATCATGCTGCTCTTGGAACTCAATGCACCTGAGCATGTATTGGAAACCATTAATTTCCAGACCCTTACAGCTTTCTGCAACACATTCCACATCTTGAGGCCTACCAAAGCTCCTGGCTTTGTGTATGCTTGGCTTGAACTGATCTCCCATCGGAACTTATTGCAAGAATGCTGGCACATACACCACAGCAGAAGGGATGGCCTATGTATGCACAGCTATTGATTGATTTATTCAAATATTTAGCGCCTTTCCTTAGAAATGTGGAACTCACCAAACCTATGCAAATCCTCTACAAGGACACTTTAAAAGTGCTGCTGGTTCTTTTGCATGATTTCCATGAGTTCCTTTGTGATTACCATTATGGATTCTGTGATGTGATCCCACCTAATTGTATCCAGCTAAGAAATCTGATCCTGAGTGCCTTCCCAAGAAATATGAGACTCCCAGACCCATTGACTCCTAATCTGAAGGTGGATATGTTGAGTGAAATTAACATCACACCCCGGATTCTCACCAATTTTACTGGAGTGATGCCACCTCAGTTCAAAAAGGATTTGGATTCCTATCTTAAAACTCAATCACGCATCACTTTTCTGTCTGATCTGCGCAGCAACCTACAGGTATCCAGTGAGCCTGATAATTGCTACAACCTCCCGCTCATTAATGCACTGGTGCTCTATGTAGGGACTCAGGCCATTGCACACATCCACAACAAGGGCAGCACACCTTCAATGAGCATGATCACCCACTCGGCTCACATGGACATCTTCCAGAACCTGGCTGTGGACTTGGACACTGAAGGTTGGTATCTCTTCTTGAATGCAATTGCAAATCAACTGCGGTATTCAAATAGCCACATGCACTACTTCAGCTGCACCATGCTGTACCTTTTTGCAGAGGCCAACACTGAAGCCATCCAAGAATAGATCACAAGGGTTCTTTTGGAATGGTTGATTGTGAATAGGCCACATCCTTGGGGTCTTCGTATTACCTTCATTGAGCTGATTAAAAATCCAGCGTTTAAGGTCTGGAACCATGAGTTTGTACACTCTGCCCCAGAAATTGAAAAGTTATTCCAGTCTTTTGCACAGTGCTGCATGGGACAAAAGCAGGCTCAGCAAGTAATGGAAGGGACAGGTGCCAGTTAGATGGAACCACATCTGTGTCGTAAATGTGTCAGCCTGGAGGTCGCACTGTACCAAGTTCATAAACTGGCTAAAGATCCTTTCAGCTCTTCCTGACTTTCCCAGCCCTTTGGTTCTTTGGTATCTGCCCCAGTTACTCTTTCGGTCAGCTTCCTGTCTATGTGGATATGTTCCAAATTTAAATGCATTTTTTTTGACTCTTGGCCAACATTTAGAAGATGCTGTGAATATCATTTTGAACTTGTGAAAATATATGAAAGAGGAAACCTTTGTCTGGAACTTCTTGGGTTTGTGCAAAATGTGTCCAAGGCAAGTAGATAAACTGGTACCTTCCCAGCTTATAATCAAAGGGCTGCTCATGCCATGCACTTGTCTGAGGGGGGCATAGCTCCATGTCTTCTGACATTCCTGGTGTCCCAAAGAATAGTAAGAAAGCCAGTTTAAATATAATATTATGTAACTTATTTTTTTAAAATATGGATGGGGACCTTGAACATCACAAATTTGTTAAAAATGTGGATGTGTAGAATTTGGTATGCCAGGGAACATGGGAAGAGTTCACAATTGAGATTCTGTGGGTTTTTATTTTGCATCTTCCCCAAATATAAAGCTGGATGCTGGGAGAGCATCATTTTCTCTTTTCTGCTGGAGAACACATCCCCTTGGGCCCTGTGAAACATTTCTTTTTATAAAGGGAAAACAAACCAGGCCTAAAGTTCCCCCATCTCTCTCCTGATAACTTGTAAATTGTGTGGAAAGGAACCAAATGTTATGAATTTCCCTTCCCCATTATCCCAATGAATGGCCATAAGACTAAGCTGAACAATAAAGTCAAAAGGACCAATACAGTCCTTTTTGTAAGAATTTTGAATGTTTTATAAATGTATTGGTCCATGTGTTGTATTTTGTAGCCTTCTTAGTTCTGGGCTTTAGCTTCCCTATTCTTGTATGTGTGTGCATACTGTAGTTAAACATTAAAGTCATCACACACACACACACACACATACACACAAAGAGGGTAGAGTCATTTAGAACTTGACTTTTCAAGGAAAGTAGAAATCCTAAGTGTCTTTTCTGTAAACACTAATAAAAAAGGTTTAGCCATCTAGATAGGTGGCCTCGATTTGTTCCATCTGCCAGAAGCCCAATTTGAATCCAACCTCTTGTAACTGATAGGTTTTATGTTGTTCCTGAATCAGGACTGAAATTTTGGACTGGGAAGTCTGAGGCCTCAGTGTTCGTTTGTGTTTGTGTGTTTATATGTATCTCTGTGTGTCATATATGTGTGGTATTGCAAAAAATTAATTGGTAAAAGAGCTCTATTTATTTGACTTACAGGAAATTCAGTGCTTATGTAAATACTTAGAAATAGAATATAATCTTGGTGGAATGTATTTCAGGTTCATGTCATCTGGAAAATATTCAGTACTATACTGATACCTCGTATTGAATGTGGCTTAACCTTGTTGATGTGATTAATATCGATGTGTCTTTAGAGTCATCCATATTGAGTGTCATACTTTTGTTGTACCTAGGTTTACTGAGGTCAAATAACACCTTATTGTGTTATAAATTTGTCAACAAGTAAAGTAACTCTATATGACAAAAGAAAAAAATCTTTTAAGGAAAGTAACATGTATGTTTTCAGTAAAAGAAGTTGAGAAGAATGTGAAAAAAGGTACTGAAAAGAGTTGTGCCAAATCAGGATTTTCTAAGATTGGAGTAAATTTCTTTGGTAAATGGATTTTGTTTGGAGGGGCCTGGGACAAGACTCAATTTGGTTCCTCCCTCCAAAGTTTTCTTGAAATGCTGATTTTATTAACAGGTAGTATGAGTGTCTCTGCCTTTAAGTGATCTGTATTTGCTTTTGAGGTCTTTTGTAACTTTCATTGAGGAATAAGTATTGTCTCACAGTGACCAATGAACTTATTTGAACAAGTGTTTTAAAAGCTTTTGACAAACTTCACAAATATCAAATTTTAATTAAGTTTCTTTTGAATTCCAGCTAACTGTGGGGTGCTTCAGAGAGCCCCTGAGGCATCTTAAAGAGAAATATTTAACTAGGATTATTTGGTATGTTGTGTAATCATTCATAATTTTGGTTATTGTAAAAAAGTTTATTGACTACACTCAATTGAGATGTTTAACCATGCCTTGTAAGTCTTCTGCCATTTATTGATATTTTTGTACTCTGATGCTGGTAGAAAAAGTGGTTCTTCATCAAGGACATTCATAGATAGGCTATGGAAACAACTAAAACAGTTCCACTCCAAGATGATGGCTATGTGAGGATTCCAGTGTATACTAACTTAAAACAAGGAGCTGTCCTGCCCTGGGGGTTCCTAGATCAGGCATCCAGAGATTTTTCTCCCTGACAGTTAGGGTCAATGACCCTATTCAGCCTTGAGATGGTTACAGGGGATGGATCATTGCCCTTCTGCTTCCCAGAAGAATATGAGAGTAGGGACTTCCCTCATGGTCCAGAGGATAAGTATTGGCCTGCCAGTGCAGGGAACATGGGTTTGATCCCTGGTCCAGGATGATCCCACATGCCGTGGAGCAACTGAGCCCATGTGCCACCACTACTGAGCCTGTGCTTTAGGTCCCATGAGGCACAGCTACTGAGCCATTTGACAAACCTACTGAAGCCTGCCTGCCTAGAGCCCATGCTCTGCAACAAGGGAAACCATTGCAATAAGAAGCCTGTGCACCACGAGAAAATGTAGCTTCTGCTCGCTGCAACTAGTGAAAGTCCATGTGCACCAACCGAGACCCAAATGCAGCCAAGAAATAAAAAGATAAATGTATTAATAAAAAAGAATACAGGAGTAAAAAACAGGAGGGAAGGGGGCAGGACACAGCCTTGAAAAAATGACATATCTCGAGGACATGACAGAAACCTAGGAGAGCCAAATGGGTCCAAGATGGTGGACAAGTTGATTTCCAGTAGACCTTAAGCCTCAGGAATACAATCATAAATATCAAAAAGTGGGCTGTGCCCCAATTCTTGGAAATCCCCGCCCCTTCTTGAAATGGCTGGAATACTCCTACCTCTCATTAGCCTATGAAATTACCCACCCTTATAAAAACTGACAACCCCATACTCTGGTGCCTTTCTCACCTTCTGAGATGGCCCACCACTCTCTGTGAAGTGTGTTTCTGTGTAAATAAATTCACTTTTTTGCCTGTGAGTTTGACTCACTGAATTCTTTCTGTGATGAGATATCAAGAACCTGAGCTTAAGTAAGTCCTGAAACCAAGTGTTTGATCTCAGTTGGAAGACATTGGGTTTGGGCTGGATTTGAGTCTCAGCCCCCTGGCTTCTGTTCTAATCTGAGGTGCATGGTTTCAATGTTAGCATTGCATAAAATTGATTGAAAAAATTAAGTATACAAACAGCCATGACTGGGACTTTCCTGGTGGCGCAGTGGAGAAGACACCATGCTCCCAATGTAAGGGGCCTGGGTTCAATCCTTGGGCAGGGAAGGACATCCCACATGCCACAACTAATAGTTGACATGCCACAACTTAAGATCCTGCATGCCACAACAGAAGATCTCAGGTGGTGCAACTTTGACCTGGTGAAGCCAAATAAATGTATAAGTTTTTTTTAAAATTTTTTTAAATTTTATTTATTTATTTATTATTTTTGGGGGGCACACCAAGTTCAATCATCTGTTTTTATACACATATCCCCGTATTCACTCCCTCCCTCGACTCTCCCCCAAACTTCCCCGTCCCAGTCCTCTAAGGAATCATCCATCCTCGAGTTGAACTCCCTTTGTTATACAGCAACTTCCCACTGGCTATCTATTTTACAGTTGGTAGTATATATATATCTATGCTACTCTCTCACTTAGTCTCAGCTTTCCCTTTACCCCCCGCCCCCCCCCAAACTTCGAGTTCTCCAGTCCATTTTCTGCATCTGCATCCGTGTTCTTGTCTTGTCACTGAGTTCATCAGTACCATTTTTAGATTCCGTATATATGAGTTAGCATACAATATTTATCTTTCTCTTTCTGACTTACTTCACTCTGTATGACAGACTCTAGGACTATCCACCTCATTACATATAGCTCCATCTCATCCCTTTTTATAGCTGAGTAATATTCCATTGTATATATATGCCATATCTTCTTTATCCATTCATTTGCTGATGGGCATTTAGGTTGCTTCCATGTCCTGGCTATTGCACATGTTTCTTTGGGGATTATGGTTTTCTCTGGGTATATGCCCAGTAATGGGATTACTGGATCATATGGTAGTTCTATTTGTAGTTTTTGAAGGAACCTCCAAATTGTTTTCCATAGTGGCTGTACCAACTTACATTCCCACCAACAGTGCAGGAGAGTTCCCTTTTCTCCACACCCTCTCCAACATTTGTTGTTTCCAGATTTTGTGATGATGGCCATTCTGATTGGTGTGAGGTGATACCTCATTGTGGCTTTGACTTGCATTTCTCTGATGACGAGAGATGTTGAGCATCTTTTCATGTGTTTGTTGGCCATCTGTATGTCTTCTTTGGAGAAATGTCTATTTAGGTCTTCCACCCATTTGTGGATTGGGTTATTTGCTTTTTTGGTATTAAGCTGCATGAGCTGCTTGTATATTTTGGAGGTTAAAAAAGCCTGAATGATATTCTTTGGACATCTCTATTACATTTTCTATGTCCATTCAATTGTTGATGGATCTGTGTTGTTTCTACGTCTCGCCTATTGTGAATGAAGTTGCAAGGTACATGACAGGACAAATATCCCTTTGAGATCATGATTTTAAGTTTTTGGGATAAATACCCAGATGTGGAATTGCTGGGTTAAATATAAATACTCTTTTTAATTTTTTGAGGAATCTCCATTCCGTTATCCAGCAGCTACACCATCTTACATCCCCAACAACAGTGTACAGGGTTCCTCATCCTATTCAACACTTGTTACCTTTTGTTTTTTGATAATGACCATCCTAATGGATGTGACATGGTGTCTAACTGTCATTTGATTTGCATTTTCCTGATGATTAGTGAGGGACGAGCTATCCTTATCTCAAATATGCAGAATAGGAAACTGATGTCCAGAAATGAACTTATGAAAGTCCTATGACTGGTAGGTGTCAGTGGTGGGATTTGAACCCAGGTAGAAAATCTCCGGGATGTACATGCCTGGCGAGTATGCTGCACTGACTTCCATGTACTTAGCAAAGCTGGGATCATGCTGTTTTGTATTCTGCTCTTTTCTCTGAAGGTCATATTGAAATGATGTGTCTTCACATTAGATATTCTCCAAAAACACAATCTGACGGTGGTTATTTGCATGATGGCCTATCTATGCTGTGGACACTTTATGTTTAATTTGTCTTGGGATTCCCAGATTTTCCCTTTTGTACGAGATTCTGAGGATGACATCCTTGCTTTTTTGTGTCTTTGGTTGCTTCTGACCATCACTTTACAGTAAACGTTAGGAGCAAAATTCCTGGGACAAAGACCATGCATATTTTAAGAGCAATTCATCTTCAAAAAGACTGTACCACTTTACACTGTTTCAAGAAGTGTTGTTATCTATCTTTTTCTGTTTTTTCTACTTTTTCTCTCACTGGTGGCTATACATCTCTCCGGTCTGCAATGGGTAAACAATAAAAGTGGAAAGTGGGGGAAGATTGTTGCTTTGAAGGTCAGACATTGGAACACTCTTGGCAGTTCAGTGGTTAAGCCTCCATGCTTCTAATGCAGGGGAAGTGGGTTTCACCCCTGGTCAGCTAACTGGGATATCAGATAGTGTGTGGTGTTGCAAAAAAAAAAAAAAATTAGATGACGATCATAGTTTATCCTCATGTTGGTAGCACAGGCTAGAAATATATAATCTCGGGAACAGTGGGCTCATTAACAGACACAGCTGCAGCCTCAGCCATAGGCTCATTTAGGGAAGCAAAGCCTGACTTTTTCTGGTTGATATTATCCAATATGTCATGTGGACACCATAAGTCTCCCAAGAGGGATGCAGCAGTGTGTTTTAGTGGAAGTATCTATGAAATCATCCATTCAGTTATTCAATGTGTATTTATTGAGGGCGTACTATGTGCCTGTCAGCAGTCCTGGGACCAGAATAGTCAAGGACACTTCCTTCATTTCTATCAGGGGGTCGTGCCCTGCAGGGGCTCATGCAGAGACAGTGAAATGGTGTATGTATTTAATTAGAGTTATTATGCTTACTCTTATTGGTGGTTTCTCATCGACAGGGAGACATTGCTTATGGTTCCATGGAGAGCACTTGGAAAATGAGTTTGAGAAACTGTTCATGTGAGTCTCCATCAAGCAGAGATCATGACCTTTAGTATTAAAAAAAAAATACTCGTCTGCTCTCATCTTTCCTCCCTTTATCAGCTCTGCAGCTGGTCCTCTTTCACTCCCCTCAAGCCTATCATATCCCAGCCCTCTATCCCTGGGTTCTACCACAGCACGTTGCACAGACTAGGCACTCAGTGATTTTGTTCTGGATGAATAAATGAGGATGGAAGGGAGATGTCCCTTTCCTTGCTGTTGGTCTTACCTGAGTAAAGGCCCATACTATGCGTTGTGTTGGAGTGTGTTTTCCACCTTATGTATTGTTTCTTGCTCCTCCTCTCATCTGGGTCTCCCTCCACCACTGACCCTTGCTATCTCCAGCCTGGGCCTCCTCCTAGGATGTCCATGTGAATAGAAGTGATGCTTCTACTACAAATGTGCCAAACCATAGCAGCATGATCCAAATGCTTTGTAGCTCTGCCGCTAGAGGATGCTCAGAAAGGCTGAAGGCTTTTTGCACTCTGGGTCCCCCTTTACATGGGTGGACTCCTCCCCAATAGCATTGGATGCCAAGGGAAGGGGCATCCAGGCCCTGCAGGGGTTGGGCTGGCTCAGGGATTCACATGGTATGTCTCTTGGGCAGTGGGACTGGAAAGGACACTGCAGGTGTGTGTGGCAGAGAGCTGGTGACTGGGGTGTGGGGACACTGGGAGCTATCTTAGGTTGAAGGGCCTCACCCAGAACTCCGGTGGAGGAGAAGGCCACTGCCAAAGGTCCTCTGAGATAGGAAGAATAGAATCTATTTTTATTGCCTCTTATTAGCTCTGTGCATGAGGAGGTGGCGGAGTTGATGGTGGCGTCATTGTGACTTCCATGGTGTAACATATTCTGCTGACTCTTCCTTTGGGACTGCCTCTCCCTAGCCCCTGTCCACTGATTCTGGAAGAAACTGTCAGTCATGTTGGGCAGGGACAAGTAACCAAGTAAAGCCATTAATAATATTCCATGCCCCCAGCCAGGATGGTTTATCTAGGGCTGGACACATGACCTGAGGTGGATCCATCAGAGCCCTCTCTGGTACCCTGGTATTTTCAGAGGTTCTTTCTTTATGGGTTAGACCCCTTGGGGATATATGTGTAGAAGCCTGAAGGAAGAATGCTGTCAGGCTAAGGGAATCAAAGATGAGAGAAGGGAAAGAGGGAGGGAGAGAAAGAGTGAGATGATGGCTCCTGATTTCTTGGGTCCAGTCAGTGAGATGTGTGGATCTGCTCTGGTGTCTGTGTGCCAGATCCCCAGTATCCTTCCCAAAAGTCTCCCCTTTCCTTGAAGCCAGTTGGAGTTGAGTTCCTCTCACTAGTGGTTCACATGAGGTTTTAGATCCTGCTGGATTATGAAGCATCTCTCCAACCCAAAGTGAGGCACCCATTCATATTAGCAGCATTGGGAATGGAATCCTTTATTGTTTACTGAGAATACGGCTTTGCAGCGCACCTAACACAGTCCACCAACATCCCTCGGTTGCAGTGCCCTACATGTGAGTGAGTGTGTGTTTGGAGTGGGCCTGATTGATTCTTGAAGCAGCCCCAGCATTTACACTGCAGAAGCCAGGCCAATCCTGTTGTTTTCCCAATCCTAAACTGAGAAAAAAAGTCTCAGGAAGACGGCACCCAAAATCCAGATCTCTGGCTTCTTTGAATAGTGTGTATCCCCTTGAAAGGTGCTCAGACAGCAGTCCCACAGATTCTGGGGGAGATGGCAATACACCCCAGTCAGGCTTAGCCCTTACCTGCCACCCCCTTCATTATCCAGAGGCAGCAACTTCTGAGTTTTATGTCCCTTCTATAGTAAAACCAAGTGGCTCTCTTAGAAGCTGAGGAAGGATGGTTCCTATCCAAGAACTATAATTTCAAAGACATGTGGTTGCCCTGAAGGAAGGGGGTAGGGGAGGGGAGGATTGGGGTTTTGGATTAGCAGGTTGAAGCTACTATATAGAGGGTGGATAAACAACAAGGTCCTCCTGTATAGCACAGGGAAATATATTCATTAACCGATGACAAACCGTAATGGAAAAGAGAAGGTAAATGAGTATATATCAGTATACATATATCTATATATCTATATCTAAAACTGAGTCTTTTTGCTGTGCAGCAGAAAGTAACTCAACATTGTAAATCAAGTATAGTTCAAAACAATCCAAAAAAAAAAAAATAAAACAAGAATGGCTCCTAGTTCTCCTGTTTCTTTCCTTCTGACCCATGCTCTCTGTATTCTCTGCAGAGAATGCCTTTTCTTCTCCCTCTTTCCACAATCTTTTCTTTAAAACTGTTCTCAGCCCCTCTAGGAAGACTTCCTGGACCTATGCTCACACTCCCTGGCCACTCCAGGTTGGGTTGGGAGATTTACCCTGGTGCTCTCCTTTTCTGTAGGCCTCATTACCCCTAATCTGGCTGCAACACTACTTGGCACATCCCCCAAAGGTTCTATTTGAATGGAGTATACTGTAGATTTGCCTCAGCCCAAGCAAGCCTCCTCATTCCTCCATGAGGCTGGGGAATTCGAATTCCTGAAATTCCCTGTCTTCCTCCAAGCCTTCTGTGAGCCTCCTCTGAACTCCCGCAAGGAGCTGACATTAACCCTCCACAGTGTGCCAGGGCTATTGTAGTCAGGCACCCTTTACTCACATGTGAGCATCCAACTTCCCCACAGAGGGCTCCGGTAGCCCAACTCACAGAGGGTGAACTAGGGCTTAGCAAGCAGAAGTTGCAGCTGAGGACTAGGGAAACCATGTAATTGATCATCCACCAGGACACTTTCCAGATGGGAAGGGAGACTGTTCATCATTACGGTGGGACAACACACTGAGACTGTCCCCTGCCAACCCCACTGGTCACTGGGTCTATCTCAGGGATTCTTGAGCTGACTTTCTGTGTTCATCCATCTGAGGGCTCTGGTGGAACTGAAGCTCTTTGAGGGCAGAAACACTTAGTGTTCCCCTCTCCTTGTGCCTCACACCATGGCAGCACAGGGTGGTGTCTTCATTTATTCCAGCATGATGGATGTCCCAGACTGCCCTCTTCTCTCCAGTGGTTAGTTTTGTGGGAGGTGCTGGACCAACCACAGGGGCTCAGCAGCACCTGTAGGGGTGTGGCTTGGCCTGCAGATGTTCCCCTCCCCTAGCAGCAGCCCAAGGGTTCCTGCCAGTCCCACATTTGAGAACCAGCCCTCAGGGTTGGCCCCTCACCTTCCACATGTAGGCTTGAGCAGGCACTGGATATTCATTGCCGTTGATGTTGAGGCTGAAGGTAGGCAGTTGCATGATGGAGCTACATGGATCTCATAGTGTTAGAGAAGCAGAGAGAGGTTGCCCCAGCTGATCCCTGGTGTGTGCAGAATCTCAGAGTGACCCTGACGCATGTCCCTCCACGTCTCGACCCAAAGGCATGGCGATGATGAGATTGTGGATGGTGGTGACCAGTCTAGTTGGGCCAAGCAGCAACGTGTTCCCAGTATCCAGAATGGCCTGGCAGCCATTGAAACAACCAACATCCATTTCATTCATGGTGATGCTGAGAGACAGTGGGACAAAGTGGGCACCAGGATCACTCTGAAGTCTCCCCCCACGACAGCCCCCAACTCCCTGACTGTCTCCAGAACAGCCCTTGAGCTCCTGCCCTGACTGTTTTCTTTTGCTCTGGCCATGTAGCCTTCTTTGACTTCCTTTCAGTTCTTGAATGCACCAGGGTCTTTTGTGCCTCAGGGCCTTGGCATGTGCTTGTTGCCCTTCCTAAACAACCCCCATCCGTCTACCTACCTACTTTCTCCTCCTCTTCCATGTTGCAGCTTAAATGTCACTTTTTCAAGGAAGTCTTCCCCCAGACTAGATCAGGCTACTGTCTTGGTCAATCTGTATAGACTTTGCCTCATTTGTAGCATGTACCAAAGTGGTAATTCATTACGTATGTGACTCATTTCACGTACATGTGCCTTCCTAGATATGAGGGCATGTTGTATCTGCAGTGCTGCCCTCAAGTGCCCAGCACACAGTGGATGCACAGTGTATGTCTGTGGAGTGAATGAATGAATGAAGAAATGAATCATGAATAACCAGAGACCTGTGTCTGGTGTCTGAACAACAATGTGTCAACCCACACAGTGAAGATGGACGTTCTCTGGGGCAAGAGATGCTCATAGTGTTGAGGAAGGGAAAACAGGCTGCCCTGGGAGAGGCTGGTTCCCAGCACTGCCCTCTCACCCAGCTCAGACACTGAGACTACCAGGCAGGGGATGCCCCAGATAGCCCAGGGGGCCTCCAAAGGACACGTAAGCTTCTGTGTGAGGGTATCACACAGAATCCCATCAGTTATTGCCACTTGTTCTCAGGCCACTCCTGGATCCCAGCTTCCTGATTCTCTCTGTCACAGCCCATGCACCATTGTGTGCCCAGGAGGGGGAGGTTGGTGGCAAAGGGTGGGGTGAGTGTCTCTTTGTATGAGTTGCTTTCAAGTCTCAAGAATGCCGCCATGTTTTCTCCACTGCTGATAAGCTTCTCTCTAAGGAGATCAGTTTTCCCAGTTTTTCCAGGGTTTTCTGTGTTTTTAAACTAGCACTTTTGTGTAATAGGAACTCCCTCGGTTCTGGGTAGCCCTGGGCTATTGGTTATCCTATGACAACTCTATTTATGCAGGTGAATTTTTCCCTGGTCCTCTTTTCCTCACACTTTAGGGTCCTCAAACCTTGCCCCCTGCCTCAAGGTGCAGTGGGTGCAGGCCTCTCTGGGCTGCACATACCTCTCAGGACCCTGTTCAGGAAGCTAGTTATAGTCATAGGTGGGAGATCTGGGGTTATATAAGCCTATGGTTCATGTGTGTATCTGTGTGTTTGTGTGTCTGTGTGTGTCTGTATGTGTATCTGTGTGTGTTTTTGTGCTTGTGTGTCTCTCTCTGTGTCTGTGTCTGTGTGTGTGTTTGGGTGTGTATCTGTGTTCTTGTGCACATTGATAGGTGTGCCAATGTGTGTGTTTATATGTGTCTCTGTGTTTGTTTATATGTGTGTCTTTGTGGTTGTAGCCCATGTGTCTGTGTGTGTGACTGTGTGTCTGTGTGTGCGTTTCTGTGTGTCAGCATGTGCCCATGTGCACATGGGAGTATAAACTGCAGTGATCCTCAGAGGGAGAAGCTTACCAGTTCACATCATCTGCCAGAAGTGGGTTCTCGACATTGGTATCCACTTGAGCTGTCCTCTGTGGTAGCTGTGGTCCACCACCCCAAACGTCACCACACTGCCATTCTCCTTTTGGCTGAGGAGAGAAGGAAGAGGGAGGGCTGCTTGTCAGAGAATAATGCCACTCACTGTCTGAGGGCTGTACTTATCCACCCATCGGAGGCAGTAGTATGGTCCCCATTTTACAGATGCGGATATTGAGGCATGGAGAGATTGATTACGCCACCAAGGCACGTCACCCACTAATGAATGGCACAAGAGAGGTTTGAAGCTTGGCAGCCTGGTTGGGCTCCAACCACTCACCCTTCTGAAGAGACCCAGGTACTCTCCAGCAACCAGAATGCTCAGAGATAGCCTCAGAGGCCACCGTGTTGGAGTGTTCCAGCCTCCCATTTGTGTATCCTTTTTTTTTGTTTTCAGAAAGGCCAAGTCTAGAAAATGCTAAGGGCATGGGTTCAGGCTAACTCAGGGTTGATGTCACGGGCCTTGGCCTGTACCATCCACGGGGCGCCACGCTCAGCAGGGACACATGCCTTTGCTATCCCTGTCTTGAAATTCCTAATACTTTTTGAACAGTAGGTCCCAAATTTTCATTTCGCACTGGCTTCTATCAATTGTGTAGCTGGTCCTGGGCTCCTGGTTAAATGGTACTGAGGAAGTAAACACTCCTGCTATCCCTCTTCTTCCTTCCATATCAAATTCATCAGCAAATCCTGTTGCTTTTTCCACCAACCTGTATCCTGACAGCTTCCATTGCTCTCCTTCTTGACTCCCCATTGTGGATCAAGCCACTGCCCTTGAGTCCATGAGCATGGCTGTGTTCCCATAAAACTTTACTTAGAGAAACCAGTGGCGGGGCCAGATGTGGCCCTGGGGCGATAGTTATGCTGGTCTAGACAGCCTCTCAGGAAGCTTCTGGGTCATAAAATCTATAACTTTCATGCAACTGAGAGGATCTTACAGCTGATTTAGAGAGAGTGCTTGTTCAGGTGAGACTTACGTGCTCAAGTAGAAGGCAAAGACAGACTGAAAAATGATGCCTTGTGTCTTCAGGTTGTTGAAGACAGGGGTGGTCCATTTAAGGGTGAGGCTGGAGTAAGCCAGGCCTAGGATGCCATCAAAGGGTGCATCATCAAACCCAACCTCCTTCTCGCTCAGGCCAAATATCTGGCCAAAGTTGACAAGGTTCCCGATCTGTGGGAGAGGAGAGGGTTCCCATGTAATGATTTGGTATGTGGGGTTGGGACTGGCCTGGGGATGGAGATGCCATGATGCATGCAGAGAAGACCTGAGGCCTGGCTGTGCCCTGAGTTGACCTCAGATGGTTAGAACAAGCTGGACAGGAATTCAGGTTCCATTTGTTCAGGGCTGTGGATTTTAACCAACACCTGATTCTCCTGCACACACTATCTGAAGGGAGTCAAATTGGCCTCATGTCTTTTGCACAGGTGGGGAAATTGAGACTCAGGACAGGATCATATGGTTCCCACTTGAGGACAAATTGATTAGAGAGCAGGGTAGTGTTCTCTTTGGCATCACTATGATCAGATGACTGAAATGGACTGAATTCATTGCAATGCATTGTGGATTCTGCACCTGCCCAGGAACACAGAAGCCCATAATACAGTGTTGCTACCAGAGTTCTTATGAAAGTTCTGCCTGGGAAACATGCTTTTGGGGATGTCTGTGGCTTAGGGAGAGAGACAGAGAGAGAGACAGAGAGAGAGAGGACTCAGACCATTTTGAGGAGGCAGCGCATAGATTTTATTGGACTCTCAAAAGCCCCCTAGACTGAGAAACATTTTATCAGGCCACTCTCACATCTGTGGTCCCCTGCTTTCCATATGCAGATGCCTGAGCTCTGGGTTGCCTCCAGGACCCCAACATCAGTTTTATTCTCTCCCCAAATATGCCATGCCTGCATGAGTCCTGACTGGCCAGCCCAGCTCCACCACTTGTTAGATGCCTGAACTTTACAAGGCCCTGGCTCTGTGCACCTCAATTCCCTCCTCTGTATAATGGAGCTAATCATAGTACTTGCTGTGTGAGGTTGTTGCAGGATTAAACATGTTATACCCATGAAAGTGCCTGGCACAGTCTGAGAATAGAAAAGTGGTTATTTTTTCCCCTATCTCCCTGCTCCCAGCAAAATGAACCTTGAGCGGCTCATGGGCAAAGGAGCTGCAAATCTACACCCCAATCCAATCTCAGGGTTAGCCATTCTGGGAGTTTGAGTGTCAGCTGCGACTCTGTCTCCCCAGGGACAAGTTTTGCAGGGCGAGGGTCAGCTACTAGGGGCTGTTGGGAAAGACAGGCCCTCCCAGCTGGTCCTTCATGTGTTTTGGAAGCAGCAGTCACTCCCAGAGCCAGTCGCGACTCAGCTTCTGGTTTCCAGTTACCTGAACGGTGTCATAGCAAAGAGATCCAACAGTCATCCCAGAGGCATATTTGAATTTGAAGACCTTGCATGTGCGCTGGAAGGTGGTGGACAAGTGAGGGTTGAAGAGCTTGTTTACACCTGTAGACACAAGAGATGAATGTTCCTTAGGTGCCAAGGAAGGGTGGGTGGGAGAGTGAGTATAAGATGGCTGGGGCGGGGGAGCAGGTCAGGGACTCATGGCAGGTGGCACTTGAGAGTAGATGGAGGGCACCCACAAGTCAGATGAGCCCGTGTCAAAGAGGATCCTGAACTCCTGAAGGGACGTTCCAATGGTAATGTTTCTGAAATAGAGCAGCTATGGGGGCTGGGGAAGCGTCGTTAGGGCAGGCCTGGCTGCCCTGGTCACTCTTGATTCTCAAACTTGTACCCCTCCAGGTTTCCCATGCCTCCTGAAATCACTTTCCAAACATCCTCCTTCCCAGTTTCTGCTCAGACTGGTGCCTGCATTTATTTTCTTTTTCTATGTGTGATCTTTTTTCCCTGACCAGGGATCGAACCTGCGTCAGTGCAGTATTAGCATAGAGTCTTAACCACTGCACCTCCAGGGAAGGCCCGGTGCCTTCATTTGAGAAGCTCTCCAGTCTCACCTTCAAGGCCCAGCCTGAGGGTTTCCTTCTCCAGGTGGCCCTCTTAGGTCACCCAGGTCACTTCCTCTAAACACAGACCATGTCCTATCAACACCACACAGTTGGGCCTTTTATTGGACATGTGTTTACTCTTTGACTATCCCTCAGACTGGCCTATGCATTCTTGAAGGAGAGAGGAGACCTTTTTTAAAATCAGTAACAATAACCAGAATGTTAGATTTTTGTGGTGTCACAGGCCATCGCGGTCAGTAAGTTTTTTCTGGTGTCCTTCTTGGATCTGCAGAAGCTGACCTTTCTCGGCATGGAGTTTCAAACTTGATATGCAGTTGGCTTTATCTTTTGATCAGATATGGCTCATCTTTCACTTGTAACTCTATGGCTCACTTAGCTCTGAAAGAACAACTAAAACTAATGACATGTCTTTGGAACAGAAATAGATGTTTACCTTCCACCTGGTCATTGCTGGGCCAAGTCACCAGAGAACAAAGGCAAGGATGACAGTGCCTTCTCCTCTGGGAGTGAGGACCCCATTCCCCATTGTGTCTGCTTCCTGCAAGAACCCCAGCCCCAACATCCAGCCTGGTACCTCCAAGTGATCCCCAGTGCTAGGCCAGAGCACAATGGGGCACTGTGGAGCACCATCCTCCCAACACACTCACAGCCAGGATGCTCCTCAGGGGATGAAGAGAAAATTTGGCATTGTCAGTGGCATTCTGGGACTGTACGTCCGTGTTCTCCTCCAGAAAATGTGTCAGCAGGTTTTTGTCCCTTAGCGTTTCTCGCAAGGTCTTGATCTTCGTTAATGGGATACTTTCACTGAGCATTGGGAAAAGGAAACAAAGAAAGGGCTGCAATGAGCTGTCCATGTTATTATATGACTGTCATACCTTGAGTTGTAATGGTGCTGTGTATTGACCCAGCATTTTTATGATTGTCTTATTATCGGAACACACTGCAAAGAGCAGGGCTAAGACCTCGGTTTGAATAGAGGTTTTGTTCTGTAATCTTAAGTCAAATGAGCATTTGGAGTCTCAGTTTCCCCATCCATAAAAAGGTGGAATATAGAAACCCCCTTCCCCTATATAGGATGTTGTGGGTATTAAGTCAGATGATGGATATAATGCACCTGATATGTAGGAAGTCTCAACAAGGACAGCCATTACCATTGCTATTACCATCTCACTGTATCTTTTTGAAAGAAGCTCTGGGAAGGAGGTAGAAGGGAGATCATTAAATCTTTTTACAGGGGAGGAAGCTGAAATGCAGGGAGTTTGTGACTTGACTGTGGTCACCCTGCTTGTTAGAGGTAAAACAGCCTAGAAGTAGCCTTACTGATCTTTCACCAGGGCACAAGCATAAGAGAGGTGTGAGAGAGGATGTCAGGAGATGTGGTATAAATAAGGAAATGAAGAAGCTAGAGAAGGAAGGAAGAGTGAGAAGAGGAAGAAAAATCTTAGAGATTTCTGCATGCACAGGGAAAACCAAAGAAATGGAGAGTTAGAGAGATAAGAGATGAAGAACAGACACATTCACACAGAAACAAAGAGAGACCAGAGAGGAGACTTAGAAGCATCACAGAAGAAGTGCTCTTCCATTGGACCACATTTAGAGTTGCAGGTGTTGTGCACTGAACAATTCCAAGGAGTGCCATTTTCACGTAGGTTGTGATGTGACTGCACCCCCAGAGTTGTGCAACCCTGCAGGCCCACCCCAAGACCCTTGGGCCCCTCGGTGCCCATGGCAAGGTACTCATCAATCAGTGTGAGTTGAAATTTAAGACTGTCAGGGAATGATTATATTTCCTTCTAACTCTGGTGGGTGGAAGAATAAGGGGACAAGAAAAACCAAACAAGGTAGATGATGCCACTTATAGTCCCCATGCTTACATGACTAGGCACTCTGAGAGGGCCAGCAGCCCGAGGATCCCAAGCCAGTTCACGTTTCTTTCTCAGCTGCAATTGCTCAGGACAGAGCATGCAGTGGTGGTGAAGAGCTCCTAGTTATATATGCTCTGACCTGCCCTAATTGCCCCCTTTTGCCCACCTATGGATCTGATAACCAGTATGCATCTGCCGATAAAAACTTTACCTCCATTGATGTCCTAGGGATGTGCATGAAGAAAATTCTCAGAATACAGAGGTTTCTACTGTAATTGCTTCCTGGGGGCTTTGCTGCAAAACCAAACTGGACCACATGGACTAACTAAGATTGGGAAGACTCTTGCCAACTCGAAGATAACACACTGGTAGTAATGGGATAAAAGTAAACACTAGGAGCCATGCTTGACATTTGTGATCTCCTGTGTTCTTCCTAGCAAATTCATGAGATGTGCATTGCTGTCCTCAGTTTGACAGGAGATGCTAGAGGAAAAGAAGTCAAATGGCAAAGTGAAGACTTGAGGGGCAGCTCAGTGGCATACGAGTGAGCAGCTTTATGTAGTGGGACAGATGGCACAGATCGGGGGCACTTATGATGCCAATCTGCACCAAAAATCTAGGCTAACCCCTGCCCGGGCTCCCACGACTCATGCAGGGCCCTACTGCAGAATCATATGCAGGGGGGACGAGTCACGGTTGTAGTCTCTCTCTCTTTCTCTGTCTCTCTCCTGCTGCCTGCAATGAACAAAGGGAGACTCCCACTGGGCCTGGCTATTGCAGTCAACAAGGGATTACAAAAGCACCCTCATGGGACTGGCCTGGAGTGCCTGCAGCTGAGAGCCAAAAGTCCGCAGAGTGGCCCAGGTCTGGAGACATTCTGTTTACACCTGAGCTCCTGGCTTCCCTCTGCAATAGGCACCTGCACTGCCACCTGGGCTCCCGTGACCCAGGCAGGGTGCTACTTCTCACTCACTCCCTGGGGAAGAAGCCAATTTTGTACCCTCTCTCTCCCCACACACCAGTACTTACAGTGAACAATAAAGGAAGCTCTGCTGGTCACAGAGTAATACGAAAAGCCCAAGGCAGGTAGAAGGACACTTACAGCTGAGACCCCAAGGAAACATAAATATTATTAATTCTATTGATTTGGTCCATTCTGGGGTCACTTCTAGCTTTTCTTTTAAAATTAATTTTCTATTATGATCTTAGTCCTAACATATTTTTTATCTATCTTTTCTTCTATTTTTATTTTTAGCCTATTTATAGGTTTCTATTTCTAGCTAAGTTTTTTGTAGTGCTGACTTTCTCTTTCCCACTTTCTTTTCTTCCTTACTTTTCATACGTTTTGATTTTTTATTTTCATATTTCCAGTGATACTGTGCTCTTCTGTTGCCCTGTCTTCTCTCCTTTTTTAGTTGATTTTATCTTAATATGCTTTTAATCAATGTTATTGGCCTGCTCTGTTTCCTTGCTTTATACTCCTTATGACACTCTGCTTTGGTTTTTATTAATAGGTTTTGATTTATCTTAGTCTAATTATAATTGTTTGATTTTGTTTTGGGAATCTTCAGTCTGTCTGGTTGTTCTCTTGCTCTTTATTATATTTCATCCTTGCTTTCATAATTTCCCTGGATTTGTGTTGGTTTGTGTGTGTGTGCGTGTGTGTGTGTGTGTGTGTGTTTGGTTTTGAATTTTTGTTGGTTTTCCCTTTGATTATCTGATTGCATACTGGGGTTCTTCTCTCAGGTTTTTCTAGTGTTTTATGTTCTATTGGGTTTGGTATTTGTGTGTCTTGTACATGTGTGTGTTTTCTTGATTTAGTATTTTTTTTCACTTAACACTTTGCCATTAGGCTGGGGCTTGGACAGTCTTTTTTAATCCCTTTTATTTCTGGGACAAGAACTGCCCTTGCAGTTCCTTTTCTATTTGGTAGTTTGTGACTCCAAAATTCCCACTGTTATGTGTGTTAATTTATGAGAAAAAAAATAAATATTTTTTGGAAAAAAAAAGGTAATAGGAATATACATGTCAATAATTACCTTAAATGTAAATGGATTAAATGCTCCAACCAAACAACACAGACTGGCTGAATGGATGCAAAAACAAGACCCTTATATATACTGTCTACAAAAAACACACTTCAGAACTATGGACATATACAAACTGAAACTAAGGGGATGGAAAAAGATATTCCATGCAAATGGAAGTCAAAAGAAAGCTGGAGTAGCAATACTCATATCAGACAAATTAGACTTTAAAATAAAGACTATTGCAAGAGACAAGGAAGGACATTACATAATGATCAAGGGATCAATCCAAGAAGAAGATATAACAATTGTAAATATCTATGCACCCAACATAGGAGCACAGCAATACAAAAGGCAAATGCTAATAGCCATAAAAGGGGACATCGACAGTAGCACAAGAATAGTAGGAGACTTTAACACCCTACTTACATCAATGGACAGATTATCCAAACAGAAAATAAATAAGGACACACTAGCTTTAAATGACACATTAGACCATTTTGACTTAATTGATATTTATAGGGCATTCCATCCAAAAACTAGAGAGTACACTTTCTTGTGAAGTGCACACGGAACATTCTCCAGGATAGGCCAAATCTTGGGTCACAAATCAAGCCTCAGTAAATTCAAGAAAATTGAAATCATATCAAGCATCTTCTCTGACCACAATGCCATGAGACGAGATATCAATTACCTGAAAAAAACTGTAAAAAATACAAATACATGCAATTTAAACAATACACTATTAAACAACCAAGAAATCACTAAAGAAATCAAAGAGAAAATCAAAAAATACCGAGAAACAAATGACAATGAAAACACAACAACCCAAAACCTATGGGACGCAGCAAAAGCAGTTCTAAGAGGGACATTTATGGCCATACAGTCCTAACTCAAGAAACAAGAAAAATATTGAATAGAAAAGCTAAGCTTACACCTAAAACAATTAGAGAAAGAAGAAGAAGAACAACAAAAAACCCCAAAGTGAGCAGAAGGAAAGACATCATAAAGATCAGAGCATATATAAATGAAAAGGTAAGAATAGCAAAGATCAAAAAAACTAAAAGCTGGTTCTTTGTGAAGATAAACAAAATTGATAAACCTTTAGCCAGATTCATCAGGAAGAAAAGTGAGAAGATGAAAATCAACAGAAATAGAGATGAAAAAGGAGAAGTAACAACTTACACCACAGAAATACAAAAGATCATGAGAGACTACCACAAGCAACTATATGCCAATAAATTGGATAACCTAGAAGATATGCATAAATTGTTAGAAAAGTACAATCTTCCAAGACTGAACCACGAAGAAATAGCAAATATGAACAGACCAATCACAAGTACTGAAATTGAGACTGTAATTAAAAATCTCCCAACAATCAAAAGCTCAGGGCCAGAGGGACTCACAGACGAATTCTATCAAACATTTCGAGAAAAGCTAACACCTATTCTTCTCAAACTTTTCCAAAATATTGCAGAAGGAGGAACACTCCCAAACTCATTCTATGAGGCCACCATCACCCTGATACCAAAGCCAGGCAAAGATGTCACAAAAAAAGGAAATTACAGGCCAATATCACTGATAAATATAGATGCAAAAATCCTCAACAAAATACTAGCTAACAGAACCCAACAGCAACTTAAGAAGATCATACACCGTGATCTAGTGGGGTTTATCCCTGGAATGCAAGAAATCTTCAATTTGCAGAAATCAATCAATATGATACATCATATTAACAAATTGAAGGATAAAAACCATATGATCATCTCAATAGATGCAGAAAAAGCTTTTGTCAAAATTCAATATTCATTTATGATAAAAACACTCCAGAAAATGGGCATAGAAGGAAATTACCTCAGCATAATAAAAGCGATATATGACAAACCAACAGCCAACATCATTCTCAATGGTGAAAAACTGAAAGCATTCCCTCAAAGAACAGGACCAAGACAAGTGTGTGCTCTCTCCCCATTATTATTAAACATAGTTTTGGAATTTTTAACCACAGCAATCAGAGAAGGAAATGAAATAAAGGGAATCCAAAATGGAAAGAAGTAAAATTGTCACTCTTTGCAGATGACATGATATTATATGTAGGAAACCCTAAAGATTCTACCAGAAAACTGTAAGAACTAATTGATGAATTTAGTAAAGCAGCAGGAGACAGAATGAATGCACAGAAATCTCTTTCATTCCTGTACACTAACAATGAAAGAACAGAAAGAGAAATTAAGGAAACTCTCCCATTTACCATAGCAACAAAAAGAATAAAATACCTGGGAATAAACCTGCCTATGGAGGCAAAAGACCTGTATGCAGGAAACTGTAAAACACTGATGAAAGAAATCAAAGATGATACAAAGAGATGGAGGGACATACCAGGTACTTGCATTGGAAGAATCAACATTGTGAAAATGAATATCCTACCCAAAGCAAGTTACAGATTCAATGCAATTCCTATCAAATTACCAATGGCATTTTTCACAGAACTAGAACAAGGAATCTTATGATTTGTATGGCAAAGCAAAAGACCCCGAAGAGCCAAAGCAATCTTAAGAAGGAAAGATGGAGTTGGCGGAATCAGGCTTATGACTTCACGCTATACTACAAGGCTACAGTGATGAAGACAGTACGGTACTGGCACAAAATAGAAGGGTTGGTCAATGGAACAGAACAGAGAAATCAGAGGTAAACCCATGCATATATGGGCACCTATCTTTGACAAATGAGGCAAGAATATGCAGTGGAAAAAAGACAGCCTCTTCAATAAACGGTACTGGGAAAATTGGACAGCAACATGTAAAAGAATGAAATTAGAACACTTCCTAATATCACACACAGAAATAAACTCTACATGGGCTAAAGTCCTAAATGTAAGGCCAGATACTATAAAACTCTTAGAGGAAAACATAGGCAGAACACTGTATGACATATATCAAAGCAAGATCCTTTTTGACCCACCTCCTAGAATAATGGAAATAAAACCAAGAATAAACAAATGGGACCTAATGACACTTAAATCTTTTGCACAGCAAAAGAAACCATAATCAAGACAAGAAGACAGCCCTCAGAATGGGAGAAAATACTTGCCAATGAAGCAACGGACAAAGGCTTAATCTCCAAAATATATAAGCAGAACATGCAGCTTAATATTAAGAAAGCAAATAATCCAATCCACAAATGGGCAGAAGACCTAAATAAACATTTCTCCAAAGAAGACGTGCAGATGGCTAACAAACACATGAAAAGATGCTCAACATCACTAATCATTAGAGAAATGCAAGTCAAAGCCACAATGAGGTACCACCTCCCACCGGTCAGAATGGCTATCATCAAAAAATCTAGAAACAACAAATGTTGGAGAGGGTGTGGAGAAAAGGGAATCCTGTGCTGTTGGTGGGAATGTAAGTTGGTGCAGCTACTATGGAAAACAGTTTGGAGATTCCTTATAAAACTAAAAATGGAACTACCATATGACCCAGTAATCCCACTACTGGGCATATACCCAGAGCAAACCATAATCCAAAAAGAAATATGTACCGTAATGCTCATTGCAGCACTATTTGCAATAGCCAGGACATGGAAGCAACCTAAATGTCTATCAACAGATGAATGAATAAAGAAGATGTGGCACATATATACAATGGAATATTACTCAGCCTTAAAAAGGAGTGAAATGGAGCTATATGTAATGAGATGGATAGACCTAGAGTCTGCCATACAGAGGGAAGTAAGCCAGGAAGAGAAAAACAAACTCCGTATGCTAACTCAAATATATGGAATCTAAACAAATGGTACAAATGAACCCAGTGACAGTGCAAGAATAAAGATGTGATGTGCAGAATGCACTTGAGGACTTGAGGCTGGGAGGGTGAAGGGGAAGCTGGGACGAAGTGAGAGAGTAGCATAGACATGTATACACTACCAAATGTAAAATAGAGAGCTAGTGGGAAGTTAGTGTATAATAAAGGCAGTTGAACTCGATGATGGGTGACGCCTTAGAGGGACAGCACAGGGAGTGTGGGAGGGAATCCCAGGAGAGGGGGGATAGGGGGACATATGTACACATATAGCTGATTCATTTTGATGTACCTCAAAAACTGGTGCAAGTGTGTAAAACAATTATATTCCAAGAAAGGGCTTTAAAAAAATCTAGGCCAGGGTATTATTACAATTGCAGAATTTCACTACTGGAAGAAACTTGATGCATGCATCCACAAGATACATCATATCATCCGACAAACATATGCAGAGCACCCTGTGTGCTGGGGTCTAGGTTAGATCCTGGAAAATTATAGTTGAGTAAGAGACAGGTAGTCCTTATCTTCAGGGAGATAACAGTCTAGGGCAGTTCTCACAAACTCACAAACTTGTCGAAGAGGCAAGATAAATGAATAGAAGTGCTGGGCAGGCATTACAGACCCAGGGTAGGCAGCACATGCTCTACTAGCCGGGACAGGCTCTGTTTAGCTCCAGCCAGTGACTGCCATGCTGGAAAGCAGCCTGGATGGCCACATTTTCAAGATAAGTCAGAAGTCTGAATATTTATGTAAAATCCCGTGAGTTTAAATGTTAACATGTAATTTTTTTTTCTATCTCACAAAACATAGTGTGAGCCAAACCTGAAACAAGTGTGTGCTGGATTCAGTCTGTGGGCTGTGCAGGTTTTTATTTCTGCCTTAGAGGTGGGAGTGGAGAGGGGACAAAGAGAGGATTCTATTCATGTTGGTCGAATTAATAAGAGACTGAATGCAACTTAAGCATGTAAATTTCCCTTCCATTTGTAAAGAAATATCATGAAGGGTCATATTAACCAATGAATTGAATAATGCCCACTTGCTGAGCATCTGATATAATTACCCAAGAGGATCCATGCCTTGAAATATTTTGTCTACCAAATCAAGCATAGAAAGAAATTATTATTCAGTGTCTTCTCTCTCTAAAGCAATAGAAAAGACCACTCAGAGCTTCTGGTCAGCCCGAAATGAACAAGCTACCTGTTAAAGTGTTATTCCACCCAATGTAAAGACAATGGAGCTTTATGGCCCCTTCTAGGATTTCCATGAACTGGGTGTTCCTGCGTGTGTACTATCCAGGCCTGTCCCCTGGGTAGAACAACAGAAATCTGGCCTGGTCACCAGGTAGGTGATAGATGGGGTGCTGCATCTTCCTACTCAGTTTGCACATTGTTAATATTTGGTTTTGGTGGTTCACTCCTTATGGAGGGGATTTGACAGCACCTAGCAAAAGACACACACAAAAACCATTTAGCTCAGCCATTCTACTTCTAGGGATTTTCCCCAAAGATATACTGGCAAAAATACAAAAAGACATACACACAAGGTATTCACTGCAGCATTGTTTGTAAAAGCCAATGATTAGAAACATACCTGAAGTACCCTTCCACTGGGGAGCTTTGAATAAGGCATAGGGCAACTGAACAATTGGGAATAATGGGGATGGAGGGAGGCAAGTAATGGGTGAGATTCTCAGGCTATACTATTCAGTTTTGACAAAAGAGGGACCAGAATGGTGCTTATAGTTTGTTGTTTTTCCATGTACACATGTTTATTTCCAATAAGAAAGTGTGTAAGAATAAATCAAAAGCTAATACAAATTGTAATTTATGTGGGAGGAACAGGGACAGAAGTGAGATATGCCTTGTCTTTTAGTTTGACTTTGCAACCATGTAAATGTGTTCCAGAATCAAAAAATAGATAAATAAACACATCTGTGGAACTTGAGAACTATGACAAATGAACCTAATTCTATTAAGTTGGTGATATAGCCACACAGAAGAAAATATTTCTTAAGTGGCTTTAAAATGCATAATTTTGGCTGCAGCCAGAGGATGAGTCAAGAGGGCTGAGCGGAGAGTGTGGTTCTTGGCGGTCAGTGGGGAAGATGGTGACTACAAGGGTCCATGCAGAGGAGGCTTAGATCCATCAGCCACGCTCGGATGAAACAGAAATAGAGCGGAGCTGCTGCCTAAAAATCACCCAACGTGGCTCTGGATTACTCTCTCTTGAGAGAACCAACTGAACACCAGCAGACGACCTTGGGCAGCAGAAAGGACTGCAAGGATCCTGACATAACCAGTAGGGAAGCATTTACAATGGTTCAAAGAGAGTGAAGAAGCTGAGCTGTGGCAGATGGGAGGGAGTGAGAAACACATGGAGGGTCTGCACCATGGCTCAGTGTTCCCGGACGGAGACATCAATTCACAGCTGAACAGGGGGTCTGGGAGTGGGAGTGTGGGAACCAGAGAACTGGTTCAGGGTAAGAAACATTGTTGGCAGTGGGGAGACAGACCGAGAGGACAGGAGGGAAGAGGTCTGCAGCGAAGAGTGCCTGCCCTGGAGAGCTGCTGAGCCATGGTGGCAGCTGGATGCCACCTGGCTCATGGGCAGAGGGTAGAAGCCATGGGCATAGCCTCTCTCTCTCGGCACCTGCGATGGACAGAGGAAGGACCCCTGTGGGCCAAGCTAAGGCATACAGGGATAACAAAGGCCCCCAGGTGGGACTGGCTTAGAGTGCCTGCAGCCGAGAGCAAAAAGCCCACAGAGAGCCCAACTCTGAGACATTCTGTTTACACCTGAGCCACCGGCATCCCTCTGCAACAGGCACCTCCATGCCTGACTGAACTGCTGTGAACCAGACAGTGCACCACTGCTCACTCACTCCCGGGGAAGGAGCCACTATTGTACCCTCTCTCTCCCCACACAGCAGCACTTAGAAGTGAACAACAAAGGAAGCTCTGCTGGTCACAGAAGAATACAAAAAAACCCAATGTGGGTAGAAGGACACTTACAGCTGAGATTCCAAGGAAACAGAAATATTAGTGTGAATTCTATTGAACTGGTCCATTCCAGGGTCAGTTCTAGTTTTTTTTTTTTTTTTTTTTTTTATTAATTATGATCTTAGTCCTTAAGGATCTACAAGTTTTAAAACATATTTTTTTATTCTATTTCGTACTATTTTTATTTTTAGCCTTTTTATATATTTCTATTTCTAGCTAAGTTTTTTGTAGTGCGGATTATATATCTCTCCTAACTTCTTTTCATCTCTATCTTTTATACATTTCTATTTCCTTCTTTTTATTTTCATATTTCCAGTCACACTACACTCTTCTGTTGCCCCGTCTTCTATCCTTTTTTAGTTTATTTTATCTTAATATACTTATAAGCAACATTATCGGTCTGCTCAGTCTCCTCGCTTTATTCTCCAGATGACACACTGCCTTGGTATTTATTATTAGGTTTTTGCCTTTATCATAGTTCTTAGTATAAGTGTCTAATTTCATTCTAAGAATCTTCAGTCTGTCTGGTGGTACTCTAGCTCTTTATTATATTTGATCCTAGCTTTCAATATCTCCCTGGATTTGTGTTTGTGTGTGTGTGGTGTTAATTGTTTGTTTGTTTGTTTGTTTTTGCTTTTGTTTCTGTTTTGTTCTGTTTTGCTTTTGAATTTCTGTTGGTTATCTCTTTGAATGTCTGATAGCATACTGGGGTTCTTCTGTCAGGTTTTTCTAGTGCCTTATGTTCTACTGGATTCAATATTTGTGTGTCTTATACATGTATGTGCTTCCTAGACTTAGTATTTGTTTGACTCAACATTCTGCCATTAGTCTGCAGCTTGGACAGTCTTCTTTAAACCCATTAATTGCTGGGACAAGCAACCTCTGAAATGTGGACTACCATGAGGAAACAAAGAAACACCATGCAGGCAAAGGAGCAGGAAAAAAACCCACAAGACCAAATAAATGAAGAGGAAATAGAGAAAATGCCTGAAAAAGAATTCAGAGTAATGATAGTAAAAATGATAGAAAATCTCAATAACAAAATACAGAAAATACAAGAAACAGTTAATAAGGACTCAGAAGAACTAAAGAACAAACAAACAGCAATGGACAACAAAATAACAGAAATTAAAAATACTCTAGATGGTATAAACAGCAGAATAACTAAGGCAGAAGAACGAATAAGTGAGTTGGAAGATAGAATGGGGGAAATAACTGCCACAGAGCAGGAAAAAAAAAGGAATAAAAAGAATGGAAGACAGTCTCAGAGACCTTGGTGATAACATTAAGCACACCAATATTTGAGTCATAGGCATCCCAGAAGAAGAAGAAAAAAAGAAAGGGCCTGAGAAACTATTTGAAGAGGTTATAGTGGAAAACTTCCCCAACATGGCAAAGGAAATAATTAACCAAGTCCAAGAAGCACAGAGAGTCCCATACAGAATAAACCCAAGGAGAAATACACCAAGGCACATATTAATCAAACTAAAGACAATTAAACACAAAGAAAAAATATGAAAAGCAGCAAGAGAAAAGCAACAAATAACATATAAGGGAAAACCCATAAGGATAACAGCTGAACTTTCTGCAGAAACTCTGCAGGCCAGAAAGGAATGGCAGGATATACTGAAAGTCCTGAAAGAGAAAAACCTACAGCCAAGAATACTCTACCCAGCAAGAATCTCATTCACATTCAATGGAGAAATCAAAAGCTTTCCAGACAAGCAAAAGTTAAGAGAATTCAGCACCACCAAACCAGCCTTACAACAAGTGCTAAAGGAAATTTTCAAAGTAGGAAACACAAGAGAAGGAAAGCACCTATAAAAACAAACCCAAAACAATTAAGAAAATGGTAATAGGAACACACATGTCAATAATCACCTTAAATGTAAATGGATTAAATGCTCCAACCAAAAGGCACAAACTGGCTGAATGGATACAAAAACAAGACCCTTCTATATGCTGCCTACAAGATACCCACTTCAGACCAAGGTATACATGTAGATTGAAAGTAAAGGGATGGAAAAAGATATTCCATGCAAATGGAAGTCAAAAGAAAGCTGGAGTAGCAATACTCATATCAGACAAATTAGACCTTAAAATAAAGACTATTGCAAGAGACAAGGAAGGACACTACATAATGATCAAGGGATCAATCCAAGATGAAGATATAACAATTGTAAATATCAATGAACCCACCATAGGAACACCTCAATACATAAGGCAAATGCTAACAGCCATAAAAGGGGAAATTGACAGCAATACAATAATAGGAGGAGGCATCAACACCCCAATGGACAGATCATCCAAACAGAAGACAAAAAAGGAAATACAAGCTTTAAATGACACATTAGACCTTCTCGACTTGCTTGATATTTATAGGACATTCATCAAAAAACTACAGAATTCATTTTCTTCTGTAGTGCACACAGAATAGTTTCCAGGATAGATCACAGCTTGGGTCACAAATCAAACCTTGGTAAATTCAAGATTATTGAAAGCATATCAAGCATCTTCTCTGACCACAATGCCATGAGACTAAATATCAATACAGGAAAAAAACTGCAAAAAAAACAAACACATGGATGCTAAACAATACACTATTAAACAACCCAGAAATCATTAAAGAAATCAAAGAGGAAATAAAAAAATATCAAGAAACAAATCACAATGAAAACACAACCCAAAACCTGTGGGACTCAGCAAAAGCAGTTCTAAAAGGGAAGTTTATAACAATATAGTCCTACTTGACGAAAAAAGAAAAATATCAAATAAACCACCTAACCTTACCCCTAAAACAATTAGAGAAAGAAGAACCAAGAAACCCCAAAGTGAGCAGAAGGAAAGAAATCATAAAGATCAGAGCAGAAATAAATTAAAAAGAAAGGAAGGAAACAATAGAAAAAATTAATAAAACTAAGAGCTGGTTCTTTGAGAAGATAAACAAAATTGATAAATCATTAGCTAGTCTCATCAGGAAAAAAAGGGAGAAGACACAAATCAACAGAATCAGAAATGAAAAAGGAGAAGTAACAACGGACACCACAGAAATACAAAAGATCATGAGAGGCTATTACATCAACTATATGCCAATAAATTGGATAACCTAGAAGAAATGCATAAATTAGAAAAATACAATCTTCCAAGACTGTACTAGGAAGAAACAGAAATTATGAACAGACCAATCACAAGTATGGAAATTGAGACTGTGATTAAAAATCTCCCAACAAATAAAAGTCCAGGGCCAGATGGATTCACAGACAAATTCTATCAAACATTTAGAGAAGAGCTAACACCTATCCTTCTCAAACTCTTCCAAAATATAGCAGAAGGAGGAACACTCCCAAATTCATTCTACAAGGCCACCATCACCCTGATACCAAAAAGAGGCAAAGATGTCACAAAAAAAGAAAATTACAGGCCAATATCACTGATGAATATAGGTGCAAAAATCCTCAACAAAATACTAGCAAACAGAATGCAACAGCACATTCAAAAAAATCATCCAGCATGATCAAGTGGGGTTTATCCCTGGGATGCAAGGATTCTTCCATATACGCAAATCAATCAACGTGATACATCATATCAACAAATTGAAGGATAAAAACCATATGATAATCTCAATAGATGCAGAAAAAGCTTTTGATAAAATTCAACAACTTTTTATGATAAAAACTCTCCAGAAAGTGGGCACTGAAGGAAATTACTTCAACATAATAAAAACCATATATGTGAAACCAAAAGCCAACATCGTTGTAAATGGTGAAAAACTGAAAACATTCGCTCTAAGAACAGGAACAAGACAAGGGTGTCCACTCTCACCATTCTTATTCAACATAGTTTTGGAAGTTTCAGCCACAGCAGTCAGAGAAGAAAATGAAATAAAAGGAGTCCAAATTGGAAAAGAAGTAAAATTGTCAATCTTTGCAGGTGATATGATATTATACATAGAAAACCCGAAAGGCTCTACCAGAAAACTTCTAGCACTAATTGATGAATTTAGTAAAATAGCAGGATACAAAATTAATGCACAGAAATCTCTTGCATTCTTATACACTAACAACGAAGGAGCAGAAAGAGAAATTAAGGAAACTCTCCCATTTACCACTGCAACAAAAAGAATAAAATATTTAGGAATAATCCTGCCTAAGGAGGCAAAATATTTTTATGCAGAAAACATTAAGACACTGATGAAAGAAATCAAAGATGACACAAACAGATGGAGGGACATACCATGTTCCTGGATTGGAAGAATCAACATTGTGAAAATGACTGTACTACCCAAAGCAATTTACAGATTCAACGCAATCCCTATCAAATTACCAATGGCATTTTTCACAGAACTAGAACACGAAATCTTACGATTTGTATGGAAATGCAAAAGACCCCGAATAGCCAAAGCAATCTTGAGAAGGAAAAATGGAGTTGGTGGAATTAGGCTTCCTGACTTCAAACTGTACTACAAGGGCATAGTGATCAAGACAGTATGGTACTGGCACAAAAGTAGAAAGGAAGATCAATGGAACAGAATAGAGAACTCAGAGGTAAGCCCAAGCACATATGGGCACCTTATCTTTGACAAAGGAGGCAAGAATATACAATGGAAAAAAGACAGCCTTTTCAATAAGTGGTGTTGGGAAAATTCGACAGCTACATGTAAAAGAATGAAATTAGAACACTTCCTAACACCATACACAAAACTAAACTCAAAATGGATTCAAGACCTAAATGTAAGGCCAGACACTATAAAACTCCTAGAGGAAAACATAGGCAGAACACACTATGACATCCATCAAAGCAAGATCCTTTTTGACCCACCTCCTAGAATCATGGAAATAAAATCAAGAATAAACAAATGGGACCTCATGAAACTTAAAAGCTTTTGCACAGCGAAAAAAAAAAAACCCATAAACAAGACCAGAAGGCAACCCTCAGAATGGGAAAAAATAGTTGCCAATGAAACAATGGACAAAGGATTAACCTCCAAAAGATACAAACAGCTCATGCAGCTTAATACCAAAAAAGCAAATAACCCAATCGACAAATGGGGGGAAGAACTAAAGAGACATTTCTCCAAAGAAGACATACAGATGGCCAACAAACACATGAAAAGATGCTCAACATCACTAATCATCAGAGAAATGCAAGTCAAAGCCACAATGAGGTATCACCTCACACCAGTCCGAATGGCCATCATCAAAAAATCTAGAAACAACAAATGTTGGAGAGGGTGTGGAGAAAAGGGAACTCTCCTGCACTGCTGGTGGGAATGTAAGTTGGTACAGCCACTATGGAAAACAGTTTCAAGTTTCCTTAAAAAACTAAAAATAGAACCACCATATGATCCAGTAATCCCACTCCTGGGCATATACCCAGAGAAAACCATAATCCCAAAAGAAACATGTACCATAATGTTTATTGCAGCACTATTTACAATAGCCAGGACATGGAAGCAAACTAAATGCCCATCAGCAAATGAATGGAAAAAGAAGATGTGGCATATATATACAATGCAATATTACTCAGCTATAAAAAGGAATGAGATGGAGCTATATGTAATGAGGTGGATAGACCTAGAGACTGTCATACAGACGATGTAAGCCAGAAAGAGAAAAATAAATTTTGTATGCTAACTCATATATATGGAATCTAAAAAAAAAAAAGGTACTGATGAACCCAGTGACAAAAGAATTAAGATGGAGATGCAGAGATGGACTCGAAAACAGGAGATTGGAGGAGCAGGGAGTGAAGGAGAAGCTGGAACGAAGTGAGAGAGCAGCATTGACATATATATACTACCAACTGTAAAATAGATAGCCAGTGGGGAGTTGCTGTATAACAGAGGGAGATCAAATCGATGATGGATGATACCTCAGAGGCCTGGGACGGGGAGGGTGGGAAGTAGTCAAGGGAGGGAGAGAATATAGGGATATGTGTATAAATACAGCTGATTGACTTTGGTGTACCTCAAAAACTGGCACAAGAGTGTAAAGGAATTATATTCCAATAAAAAAATTGCATAATTTTGACTCTACACTCAGAGTGGGATATCTAAAGAAACAAACAAAACACCCTCCCTGAAAAACAAAACCAAGGGAAAATTCCAAAGAAAACTGAAACAGTATTCGACACCTTATTGTTGATGATATTATTGCCGTGTTGAAAGTATTGTAAGTATATGTGTACAAGTTAAAAAAAGTAAGTAAGTAACCCTCACGTTGCTATGAAGCAAGGCTTGTAGTGGAAGCTTAAGTAAATTCCTGTGTTCTTAAATGTTGAATTGGAAAATATGTGTGTATGAATAAATTTTTTTCCTTTCTTTTCTTTTCTTTCTTTTTCTAAGAAAATATGTAATTCTTGGCTTCGACTACTAAAAGCCTAGAAGCAATGGAAAGTTAATAACAGTGAGTATCCTGCAGCCTAGCTTGTGGCCTCTAAATATCATTTCCCACCAGAGGATCCAGAGATTCTTGAAGAGATGGCTGATTTCATGGCTGGGCTAAGAAATGCACAAGATATGCCTAGGAATCTTGAAGGACCAGAAAGTTGAGGGCCTTCAAAGACCACCTGGGAGTGGGCACAAAGTTTACAAACCCATATGAAGAGGCCAAAAGTGGGAAATTTCTGAAATACGAGGGAAGGGGACAGGGCACAAGCTTTTAAAGAATGACATAGCCTGATGATATTACATAAATTGAGTAAAACAAAATGAGTCCAAGATGGCAGAGAAGTTCGCTTCCAATAGGCATCGAGGATCATTAATACAAGCATAAGGATCAAAGAGTGGGCTGTGGCCCTATTCTTGGAAATCCCTGACCCTTCCTGAAATAGGTGGAATACTCCTCCCACTCATTAGCCTATGAAAGTACCCACCCCTATAAAAACTGACAACCCCATATCCTGGTGCATTTCTCATCTTCTGAGATGGCCCACAGTCTGTCTGCGGAGTGTGTTTTTTCTAAATATGTCTACTTATTAGCTATCAGTTTGTCTCTGAATTCTTTCTGTGATGAGACATCGAGAACGTGAGCTTCTTGGAGTTTTGAAACCAGCTGTGTGATCTCAGTTGGACAACTTTGGGTTTTGGCCAGCTTTGAGCCCTGGCCGCATGGGTTTAAGTCCCAGTCAGGGTTTTGGCTGGCCTTGTGTCCTGGCATGCGGGTTCAAGTTCCAGTCTGCTGAGTGGAGTTTTAGCTGGTGACCAAGAAGTGACAGAGATAAGGTAAGAAAATGTTGAGAGTTAGATATTGGTCCTAAAGAGGCCTGTGGTACTGGTCTCAGAGAGGCAGTAGTGAGTGGTGGTGTGAAGCGAGATTTTTATTCCCAGCCCAGGATTTGAACCTGGGTAGCCTGGGTGTAAACCAGGAGTCCTAGCCAACAGACCAGCAAGGCCAGAGCCTAGAAGCTATTTTTCCCTGGCTCTGGCCCCCCAGTGAAAAATGTATTTCTCACAGAGGCTAAAATTGTAAAAGCAGGTACAAAGTTTTTTATTAGAGACATAGAATACAAACAGGTGGGAGAGCACACAGAGAAAGGATTCGTTAAGACAGAAGCAAGGTAGAGATGCACACCCGGAGAGAAAGGGTCTGGCCATCCTCCTTAATGAGGAGGAATGCAGTAAAGAGGCACTTAAGTCATTTATATAGGGCAGTTCTCCTGGGTTTTGGTTTACTTTTGCCAATTACCTGGTTTATCTTTTTAAATTTATTTATTTATTGGCAGCTTTGTGTTTTCATTGCTGCATACAGCGTTTCTCTACTTGTGGCATGGGGCTACTCTTCATTGTGGTGCATGGGCTCCTCATTGTAGTGGCTTTTCTTGTGTTGGTACAGAGGCTCTAGACATGTGGGCTTCAGTAGTTGTGGCACACTGGCTCTTTAGTTTTGGCTCACCAGCTCTAGAGCACAGGCTCAACAGTGGTGGTGCACTGGCTTAGTTGTTCCACTGTTTTAGGATCTTCCTGGAGCAGGGATTGAACCTGTTTCCCCTGCATAGGCAGGTGAATTCTTAACTACTGTACCACTAGGGACATCCCCAATTATATGGTTTCTCTCTTCACACCTGACCTGTCCCAGGACCCTCCCCATCATGTGTACACAATGTTTTTCCAAGATGGATTTCAGCCCAAAGGGCTATGGGAAAGCCTTACCATGACAGATTATGGGGTTGTGTACCCTCCATTCTGACGTGCAAGGAACCTGTTTGTCCATGTGTAATATCTCCCTTGTCCCAAGAATGGGGAGAGTATGACCTCTTGATGTCTGAACAGAGTTTAGCACCTTCCTGTCCCTGCAACAAATGTGTTGAATATTTAGTTATTTACCCTGTTTCTGTTGCTGTTTCTTATATTGAAGTGCAGATATTGAAATATAGACAGGAGTCTAGTCATCAGTATGCAGTCCTGGAGCCCGTTTTTCTCTTGCCTCAGGAAATGTAAAGTAGGGATTGGTAATGAATGTCCAGCCTGGAGCTCATCTCCTTCTCTGCCACATGAAATGTAAATGGGAGACCAGGTGTAAATGCCTAATCTGGAGCCCATCTATCTCCTCTACCTCAAGTTCTCCCTGAGAGATGAGAACCCCAATAATTCTTTATTGGCACCATGAAAGGTGAAGGTCTGTCTTCTGCAGCTTCTTCAAGCTGGCGTGCAGCTTTGGGCCCTACTTAGTTGGGGTTACCGAGCTCAGGTCCCGTCTTATGAAGGGGCCCAGAGTGACTTCTGCTGTTTATTCAGAAGGATCTGCTCCGAGGAGTGGCAGGAATCTCTGCATTAGCAACACCTTGTCTGGGAAACGGTTGTTTCCTTAGAAAGCAATTTGGCTGCGCATGCTCGCGGGAAGCCGGATTCCGGGTCTGGGCGGCCCGGCGCAGAGCGCGGGCCCGGCGCGTGGGGAGGCGCGCGCGCTCGGGGCGCGGCGCCGGCGACGTGAGCACGCGGCGCGCCCCCGAGGTGGGAGGCGCGGGTTCGGCCGGCCGAGGGTGGTGCGCCGCCGGGGTGCGCGCGGGGGGAGTGCCGGGAGCCGGCCACCGCGGCGAGCGGGTTCCGAGTGGCTGCCAGCGGCCTGGGCTGCCGGGGCCGAGGTCTGGGGGGGGGGGGGGGCCGCCGCCGCCGCGCCTGCTGCGAAATGGGCATCCTGGGTACGGAAGTGTTGTCTCCTCGCTAGGCTATAAGCTCTTTGAAGGAAGGAATCCTGTCTTACTCATCTGTATATCTCCAGTATCTAGAACAGTTCCTGGTACAAAGTTTAAGCTGAATTTTGGGACATGGCCGTGGCTTCACCAAGATTTGATACTAGTAATAACCACAGTGGAAGGTTACAGTTACAGGTAACTGTTTTTAGTGCCAGACTAAAAAGCAAAAAGAACTGGTTTGGAACAGCAATGTATACAGAAGTAGTTGTAGATGGAGAAAGTAAGAAAACAGCAAAATCCAGTAGTTCTTCTAATCCAAAATGGGATGAACAGCTAACTGTAAATGTGACCCCACAGACTACATTGGAATTTCGAGTTTGGAGTCATCACACTTTAAAAGCAGATGCTTTGTTAGGAAGAGCAACAATAGAGTCGAAACAAGCTCTCTTAATACACAATAGAAAATGTTGGCTGCTGAAAGTACTAATGGAATAGATAATCATATACCTACAAACACTGTAGTACAGATCTCATGCTGTACATATGTAGTAGATGGAGACAACGCACCTTCATCTCCATCCCAGGTTGCTGCCAGATCCAAAAACACACCAGCTCCGAAACCGCTCACATCTGAGCCTGCCAGTGACACTGTTAACGGAGAGTCATCCCCATCTGCACCAACTGATAATGCTTCCACCGCGGGTACTGTAGTAGCATCTGGAGAAGCCACCTTGTCTTCAAATTGCACTGGTACTACTGTCGAAGATCCTCCAGTTCAAGAAATACTGATTTCCTCTGAAGACAATGAATGTATTCTTTCTAACTGTGCGGCATTTGGATCTGAAGCTAGAAGTACATTAGAGCCTTCCAACTCCAGTTCTGGAAGTAGCTCTGCTTTTGAAGCAGCCGAATTAAGACAGCCACATGGGTGTGTGGAACCTGCCGGGTAGCAGTCTGGAAATGTCAGCACAGAAACTCTGCCATCCGGGTATGTTAAATTTTCTTTTCTTTTTTTTTTTTTTTTAACACATTTGACTTACATTTAATAGGAACTTTATGGTAATATCTGAATGTTGGACATGTACATAAAATTTTTCCATTGTTTGGTAATTTGAAATCTAAGTTGGAATCTGATTCATACAATTTGTTTATTTGCTACAATCCAAGTATTTTTTAAAACTAAGAACAATTGCTCATTATGGTGTGTGCTGTAGGAAAGGAAAAGGAAAAACATGTTATATTAATTTGCAAGACTCTATTGAATTTGATTCTTGGTTTACTTTTAGGTAAGAGTGACCCTGACACTCTACATAATAACCTCAGTTCTCTAGCTGTCTTTATTGTTGCCTCCCCAGGCAGAACTTGAGAGCAGGTAGCCACCCTTTTTCTCAGTTTTTACTGAGCGCTGGGGAAAGTCACCTAAGCCTGCTGGGTAGTGGTGTTGCACACTGAGGTTTTCATTGCTGCTTAGGGATGCTTAATCTTCTTTAAATTTCCTACTGTAGTTATTCAGCTTCCTAGATTTTCTTTAAAGAGTATTCTATGTGTGTATTCATTTGGTCATCTCTCCCATGTTTAGTTAAGACGTCTTTTGGCTCTGCTTGGCTCTGATGATACCAATGTTAATGATTCACTGTCTCTGCCTCCAAGAAGCTTGTTTAGTGTCTCAGGTGTTTAAACATATACACAGAACAGTTTGAGAATGCTGTGATGGTCTGGCCTTGGCAGCTGCTAGGGCAGCCTGTCTCCCGTTCTCCACTTCCGTCTCAGAGTTCCGGCTACTGAGATGGCAGTCTTGGTATGATAGGAGCACAGCCCTATGGCAGGGGATCCCTGGCGATCTGGCCTCCCAGAAGTCCTCTACCCTCTGCTCTCCCAAGGGAGGCTGGCATGGATAGAAACCTCCGAGCTTCCGATCAAGCTGAGGGGCACTATGGGGCTGCCTGCCTATGAGTCAGATCCCAGAAGAGGCCCCAGAATTTGTTGCTGTAAAAAACCTGGCCTCTGTTTACTGATGCCGAATAGAAATACAGAGACAGAGCTTTGGAGGAGTAGAAAGGAATAGCTTTATCACTTTGCCAGGCAAAGGGGGAACACAGTGAGCTAGCCCCTCAAGAACTGTGCCCCTCTCCCTGGGGAAAAGGGAGAGGTCTTATAGTCAGGGCTCCTGGTCAGGGATAGGCGATAAGGATCACGGTAGTCACAGTCTTGCATTCTTCTGATGGGCTGGTGGCGAGGTAAGTAGGAGTCAGCATCATCCACCTTCAAGTCCAGCTGGTCGGGGGTCTACATGCTTGTGGGCAGCATGCCCTCGTTAATCATTAGCTTCTACCAGCTGGAGGGGTTTCAACCTCTGCAAAATAGGTCAAAGATTTTGTTGTGTATATGTTGCTGGGGAAGCAGGACCTGCCCCAACGCTGCTCTCGACTGTTTCTCCTAGGTCTCGCGCATCCTCTCCCTTCTCTAATTAACAACTGTTTGAATCTGCCCATTGGAACTCAGGGAAGGTCATAGAGGCAGAATGAAGGCTGTTTCCTATAATCAAGGAAATGGGGGAGACAAAAAGGCTTTGTGCCCAGGAGCCCCACAAGGCCCTGCTCAGTATCAATAGATTATAGATTAGTATTCCCTGTTATAGAACTTAACATAAATGGAATCAGTGTGAACTCTTTTGAGTAGGGTTCTTTTAATCAGCATGATGCTGTTTCTATTACTTTTCTTTGTAACACTTTGTTTCTATTACTTTTCTTTGTAACATGTGACATATATTTGTGTTATTGTCAGTTTTCTTGCCACTAGATTGAAAAGGGAGCTTTATTGTGTCCATTTCTGTATTTCTCATGCCTAAAACTATGCCTGCCATGTAGCAGGTACTCAATAAATATTTATAAGTGAAAAAAAAAAAAAGCACAAACTTGACAAGTATATTAAGAAGGCAGGGGCCAAAGATCAGTAAAAAAATTATTGTAACCATGGGTTCCAAGCAGAAGTAGCAAAGGTTGGGATACGCTATTCAAAGAAATGGGGCCATTTGGCTTGGTCATATACATTTTTGATGTTCTCTTCTATTAGCCCAATATAACTGATGCAGGTATAACAGACCCAGTTTGAAGTAGTTGGAGCAGTGACCCTCTGAACATTAATAAGAAAATAGATCTCATTATTTTGTTTTTAGGAGAATAAGCCTGAAAACTAGTCTGGACCTGGCACTTTGGGGAAACGTGTGGCCAGGTAGCCAGTTGCCTAGTTTCATCTAAGCAGGTTTTAATCTTTGATGTGGTATGAGCACATAGATAACAGGTTACATTGCTCTGAAAATTATCTCATTAACAGCCAAAGCAGACCTGACTGTTAATGATGTTAGTGTTATTCTAGGTATGAGAAGATGCAAGAGTTTGAGCTCATAAAATCTTTCTCTGGAAGTATCTAACTATCCGGAGACCTGTTCTTCCAGTTTTTTGCAGAGCACAGAGTGCCTCCTTTTTGATTTTACACTGAACTCCTATCGGGAGTGTTGAAGGTCAGCAGATGCAGGGGCTGTGATTTAGTCCTTGTGGAGGTGGATGGCAAGTGTCAGTTTCCAGCTGGTAGGGCCCCTTCAGGGTCACAAGTTTACCCATGACTTGGGGGCACTTCATGGTCATTTCATCCCCGATGCTAGGACGGCTCATTCCTATGGCTGGTGAAATTTCATTGAAAGCCACTCAATGTGCTGTTGCTTTGCTTGGCCCTGCTAACAGTAGCCAAAAACCTCTGGACCACCTGTCTAGTCTTTTATGGTCCAGGAAAATATTCCTTCTTGCTTTGCTTCTTTCCATATCTAGAGTTAAACTCTTACCATCACTGATTTCACATGGAACTATATATCATCATTTTATTAGAGGCTCAATCACACATTTGATAATGCAAGAAACAACAATTTCTTGAAATAGGCGATATAGAAAATAATATAGCTAGCAGTATTTGTAATGTCATAAGTAAGAATTTAAGTCAAGAATTCCCATTAAGTGCAGCCTAGTATGTACCCATGTTATCTGACTTCCTCTGTTCTGTAATAATCCTTATTTTTCAGGGTAATTGTATATTGGTATTGTTCATAAGGCACTAAGCCTAATCTTCTAGTGCAACTACACTGATGATCTTTAGTGTGATTTAATTTTTCCCAGCACAGAGGAGCTGATAATGCAGCTGAACATATACGAGGATTACAGGGGGATTCTTTAGAATGTTAGGAGAGTTCTTCCTCATTCCTCAGGCTTTTTATTATAGGAGAAAGTCCTGAACAAAAGAGAACCTCAGTCCATTTTTCCACCCTGTGGCAATAAAGGTCTAATTGGAAGATATCCATTTTCAGGCCAGTTTCTCATCCCCCAACTTAAATAAAGGCTAGGCATGGCTACAGTAGAATCTAAGTTTTCCTCTACAGTAGAATCTAAGTTTTTCTCTTTTCTCAGCCCATCTGGCTTAGCAATGGGATCCTTCGATGTCAAATAACCTGCAACCAAGAACAAGGCAAGTCTTCTAGAAAGCAATCCAGCATCCTAGAAATGTTTTCTAGGAGGCTGGTGCCTGAAGGGATGTGGGGTGTCCCCTTAATTCCCTTCAAACCTGGTGGGCTTTTAAGCATATTTGCCCACCAAATCCTGACCAGACATCTCTGGCCCCCACTGAAGCCTCATGCAAGGCACCCAACCCAGCAGGGACAGAAAAGGGCTTTTGAACCAGTGCAGACCGGTTGCCAGAACTTTCGTTAGGAGGGATCCCTTGTCTATAGGGCTTACACTGCTGGAGTGTATTCCTGGAGACTGAGCATCTATAAATCCTAGGACATAGGCTGTTTGGAAGTGGCCAGCCCAGTAGGTAGTCTCTTACAGATTATGGGGTGTTAAGGCCTGGAGTGAAGGTGGAACTCCTGGAGGAGCTGGAGTTGGCCTCAATGGAAAATGCCGAAGGGATCAGAATCTGAGGGCTGAGAGATGGGAATATTCCCATAGAGGATCTTGGGACACAGAATAAGGTGGGAGAGTAATCAGCAGAGGAATCCCAAGTCTACTGCCCTGTTTGTTTGCATCTAAGGTACAGTTGAAGGAGACATAAGGCTTAGGTGAAAAAGAGACCTTGTTTCCTGAGTGGAGTAAGTTAGAAAATCGCAGGAAATAAAAAGCAAAGGGAGGGGTGTGCGCCTGGCGGGCTGCTTGGGAGAAAGACATTGGAAGGCAGTGGGCCCCGTGGGAGGTAATTTTTCTTCCAGGAAAAATAAAGTGTGGTGCCTGCCAGGGTGCAATTGGTAGAAGAGAGCAGCAGGCACTGAGCTCTGGCTCCCCTCATTGCTTGCTGATGAACTGCTTGGTCACAGGGCATGCTGGGAGTTGTAGTTTACAGGGAGAGAGAGAGAGAGAGAGAGAGAGAGAGAGAGAGAGAGATTGAGAGAGAGGGAGAGAGAGAAGGAAGGAGATCTGAGAGTTCAGAGAGTTCCAGTAAAAGAATGAGAGAAGGAGTGCGAGCAAGAGAGAGAAGACACCCCTTGGACCCCGGAGATGAGAGAGCTAAGATGAAGCCCTGCCGGTCTTGGAAACAGAACAAGCAGAGAGCTGAGCACAAGCATGTTTTCATAGGAGAGAGAGTGAAAGTCAGAAGTCTCCAGCCAGCAGTTTGTGAGAGAACTGCCATTTACCTTGAATTCCTGCGTTTCAGCACCATCTGATCTCAGAGAGGCAGCAGTGAGCAGTGGGCTGAAGTGAGATCTTAATTCCATGTTCAGGTAATGAATCTGGGTTGCCTGCATGAAAACTAGGATTCCTAGTCACCAGAACAGCAAGGGCTACAGGCTAGAAGCTATTTTTCCCTGGATCTTGTTCCCAGGGCAAAATACATTTCTCACGAAGGCCAAAAGTGTAAAAGCAGGTACAAAGTTTGTTATTAGAGACATAGGATAGCAAGGAATGGGAGAACACACAGAGAAACAGTTTGTTTAGTTAAGACAGAAGTAAGGCACACCCATAGAGATAGCGTGTGGGCGTCATTTGTAATGAGGAGGAGTGCAATAAAGAGGTGGTTCAAAAAGTCCAGGGCCGGGTGGCTTCACAGGCAAATTTTATCAAACATTTAGAGAAGAGCTAACACCTATTCTCCTCAATTTCTTCCAAAGTATAGCAGAAGGAGGAACACTCCCAAACGCATTCTATGAGGCCACCATCACCCTGATACCAAAACCAGGCAAAGATGTCATAAAAAAAGAAAATTACAGGCCAATATCACTGATGAATATAGATGCAAAAATCCTCAACAAAATATTAGGAAACAAAATCCAACAGCATATTAATAAGATCATACAGCATGATCGAGTGGGGTTTATCAATGGAATGCAAGGATTCTTCAATATATGCAAATCAATCAATGTTATGCATCATATTAAGAAATTGAAGGCTAAAAACCATATGATAATCTCAATATGCAGAAAAAGCTTTTGACAAAATTCAACAACCATTTATGATAAAAACTCTCCAGAAAGCAGGCATAGAAGGAAGTTACTTCAACATAATAAAAGCCATATATGACAAACCAGCAGCCAACATCATTTTAAATCATGAAATACTGAATGCATTCCCTCTAAGAACAAGAATAAGACAAGGGTGCCCAGTCTCACCACTCTTATTCAACATAGCTCTGGAAGATTTAGCCACAGCCATCAGAGAAGAAAATGAAATAAAAGGAATCCAAATTGGAAAAGAAGAAGTAAAATTGTCACTCTTTGCAGATGACATGATATTGTACATAGAAAACCCTAGAGAAACTTCCAGAAAGCTGCTAGCACTAATTGATAAATTTAGTAAAGTAGCAGCTTACAAAATGAATGCACAGACCTCCCTTGCATTCCCATACACTAACAATGAAAGATCAGAAACAAAAATTAAGGAAACAATCCCATTTACCATTGCAACAAAAAAGAATAAAATACCTAGGAATAAACCTGCCTAAAGAACAAAAGACCTGTATGCAGAAAATTATAAGACACTGATGAAAGACATCAAAGACGATAAAAAGAGATGTAGGGACATACCATGTTCTTGGATTGCAAGTATCAACATTGTGAAAACGACTATCCTACCCAAAGCAATTTACAGATTCAAGCAATCGCTATCAAATTACCAATGACATTTTTCACAGAACTACAGCAAGAAATTTTATGATTTGTATGGCAAAGCAAAAGACCCCGAATAGCCAAAATATTCTTGAGAGGGAAAGACAGAGCTGGAGAAATCAGGCTCCTTGACTTCAAAGTATACTACAGGGCTTTAGTGATCAAGACAGTATGGTACTGGCACAAAAACTGAAATATAGATCAATGAACAGAATAGAGAGCCCAGAGATAAACCCACGCACATATGGGCACCTTATCTTTGGCAAAGGAGGCAAGAATATACAATGGAAAAAAACAGCCTCTTCAACCAATGGTGCTGGGAAAATTGGACAGCAACATGTAAAAGAATGATGTTAGAACACTTCCTAACACCATACACAAAAATAAAATGGATTAAAGACCTAAATCTAAGGCCAGACACTATAAAACACTTAGAGGAAAACATAGGCAGAACACTCTATGACATACATCAAAGCAAGATCCTTTTGGATCCACCTTCTAGAATAATGGAAATAAAATCAAGAATAAACAAATGGGACATAGTGAAACTTAAAAGCTTTTGCACAAGAAAAGAAATTTTAAACAAGACAAGAAGACAACCTTCAGAATGGGAGAAAATAGATGCCAAAGAAGCAATTGACAAAGGAATAATTTCCAAAATACACAAGCAGCCCATGCAGCTTAATAATAAAAAAGCAAATAACACAATCCAAAAGTGTGTGGAAGACCTAAGTAGACATTTCTCCAAAGAAGACATACAGATGGCCAACAAACACATGAAAAGATGCTCAGCATCACTAAACAATAGAGAAATGCAGGTCAAAGTCACCATGAGATATCACCTCACACTGGTCAGAATGGCCATCATCAAAAAATCGAGAAACAATAAATGCTGGAGAGGGTGGGGAGAAAAGGGAAGCTTTCTCCACTGTTGTTGGAAATGTCAATTGGTACAGCCACTGTGGAAAACAGTATGGAGATTCCTTGAAAAACTAAAAAGGAAACCACCATATGACCCAGCAATCCCACTCCTGGGCATATACCCTGAGAAAACCATAATCCAAAAAGAAACAGTTACCACATTGTTCATTGCAGGACTATTTATAATAGCCAGGACATGGAAGCAACCTAAATACCCATCAACAGATGAATGAATAAAGAAGGTATGACACATATATACAAAGCAATATTACTTACCATAAAAATGGATGAAATTGAGTTATTTGTAGGGAGGTGAATGGAGGTAGAATCTGTCATAGAGAGCGAAGTAAGCCAGGAAGAAAAAACAAATACCATATGCTAACTCATACATGTGGAATCTTAAAGAAATGATAGTGATGAACCCAGTGACAGGGCAAAAATTAAGATTTAGTTGTAGCGAATGGACTTGGGCCCATGGGGTGGGGCTCGAAGGGGAAGCTGGGATGAAATGAGCGAGTAGCATTGACATATATGGACTATGAAATATAAAATAGCCAGTATGAAGCTGCTGTGTAATACAGGGAGGTCAACTCAGTGATGGGTGATGACTTAGAGGGGTGAGATAGGGAGGGGCGGAGGGAGTCGCGGGATGGAGGGAATATGTGGATACAATTATAAATACAGATGTTTCACTTTGGTGTATAGCAAAAACCGACACAGCAGTGTGAAGCAATTCTATTCCAATAAAGAGCTTTAAAAAAATAAAGTAAGAGGTAGTTAAGTCATGTATATAGGGCAGTTTTCCAGGATTTGTTTATATTTGGCAAATTATCTTGTTTCATTCTTCACACGTCACCGGTCCCAGGATTCTCCCCATCATGCATGCACACCTTTTTTTCCAAGACAGATTTCAGCCCAAAGGCCTATAGGAAAGCCTTACCATAACATATTATGGGGTGGCTCCTTTTGACCTCCAGGGAGCCTTTCTGTGCATGTGTAATGTCTCCCTTGTCTCAAAAATGGGGAACATATGACCTCTTGATCTCTCTCTTTTTTTTTAATTAATTTATTATTTTTTTGGGGGTACACCAAGTTCAGACATCTGTTTTTATACACATATCCCCGTATTCCCTCCCTCCCTTGACTCCCCCTCCACCCTCCCTCGAGTCCCCCCCACCCTCCCCGTCCCAGTCCTCTAAGGCATCTTCTATCCTCGAGTTGAACTCCCTTTGTTATACAACAACTTCCCACTGGCTATCTATTTTACAGTTGGTAGTATATATATGTCTGTGCTACTCTCTCGCTTAGTCTCAGCTTCCCCTTTACCCCCCGCCCCTTCTCAGTCTTAATCGAAAGCATTGGAAACCTTAGCTGTCATAAGGAAAACATAATTTGGTTGTCAGGGAAGAGATAGGGGACACTTTCCTGGAAACCCTTTTGTGCAAGATCAATGGCCAGCTGTTTCTACATTCTTTCTGTTTGTGGGAAGAGCTTTATTAACTAAGTTAGGGGCCACTCTGTTTCTTGATGGGCAAGGGAACCACCCTCATCACCAAATGGTTCTAACAAAAAGCAAAAAGGAATGAATAAAATCTGAAGCTAAAATAGAAGCCTTAGTAATGACCCTGGAATGTAGAATATCAAGGTTTCAGGCTTGGGCATGGATTTTTAGCCAGTGATTATTAAGTAAAAAGGGTTATACAGTGTCTAAATATAAGATACAGATTTCTTAAACCTAGGGAAGATCCTCAAAAATGTGTGCAAATAGATTACCAAAATAAGAGGCCACTGGTGTGGCTAAGCTGACCATATCTGATATTCAGGGCCTGATAGGAATTTTGGAAGAGGCCTTCTCCCGAAAGCTAAATGCAGAAAAGTAAGCGTTCCAACACAGGTGAATGGGTATATCAGGCTTTCAATATTATTGAGCTAATCACCCAATTCTTTGAAAAATCAACCAAAACTGTCTTTGTTTTGCAAATGTAGTCTTTACAGGACCAGATGTGTGGCTTCAAAAGTTATCCAAAACCCACCAATCCTTTGACCACTCACCAAAACTTCCCTATTTATCTTGAGGCCTGTAATTATTTTTCTTAAATAAACAAATTTATTTATCTGTTTATTGGCTGCATTAGGTCTCTGTTGCTGCCCACAGGCTTTGTTTAGTTTTGACGAGCAGAGGCTACTCTTCGTTACACTGCACTGTCTTCTCTACGTGATGCTTTCTCTTTTTGTGGACCCCGGGCTCTCTGAGTATGAGCTTCAGTAGTTGCAGCATGTGGGCGCGGTATTTGTGGCTCCCAGGCTGTAGCTCACAGTCTCAGTAGTTGTGGTGCATGGGCTTAATTGCTTCATGTCACGCAGGATCTCACTGGACCAGGGTTTTAACCCATGTCCCCTGCATTGGCAGGCAGATTCTTAACCACGACACCACCAGGGAATTCAAGAGGCTTGTAAGTATTAAACAAAGGGGAAACAAAGTCAAACTAGGAGGAACTGGGTTGTACCTTTGAGATGAAAATATCCTATTAGGTCTTCTGAGGAACCCTTATGTCTGTCATCTTTTTAAACGCAAATTTTGAAAGGGCGGGTAATGTCATTTAGAACTTGACTTGTCAAGGAAAAGTAGGAATCCTAAGTGTCTTTTCTGTAAACACTAGTAAAAAGGGTTTAGCCATCTATATAGGTGACCTTGATTTGTTCCATCTGCCAGAAGTCAATTGGAATCCAACTTCTTATAACCTGTAGGTTTTATGTTGTACCTGACTCAGGACTGACATTTTGGAATGGGAGTGCTGAGGCCTAATTGTTTGTTTGTGTTTGTGTGTTCATATGTATCTCTGTGTATGTTATAGATGTGTGGTATTGCCAAAAATTAATTGGTAAAAGAGCTCTATTTAATTGACTTACAGGAAATTCAGTTCTTATATAAATACTCAGAAATAGAAAATAATTTGGTCAGAATGTATTTCAGGTTCATGTCATCTGGAAAATATTCAGTACTAAAGTGATATCTGGTACTGAAGGTGGCTTAACCTTGTTGATGTGATTAATATGGACTTGACTTTAGAGTCATCCATATTGAGTATCATACTTTTGTTGTACCTAGGTTTACTAGAGGTCAAATGACACCTTATTCTGCTTTAAATTTGTCAACTAGAAAAGTAACTCTATATGAAAAAAAAAGCATATAACCTTTTAAGGAAATTAAGATGTATTTTTTCAGTGAATGAAGGTGACTGGAATGAGAAAAAATGTACTGGAAAGAGTAGTGCTTAATCAGGATTTACTCATATTGGAGTAAATTTCCTTGGTAAGTGGATTTTATTGGGAGTTGGCTGCGTGAAGAATGAATTTGGTTTCACATTAAAGTTTTCTTGAAATGCTGCTTTTAACAACAGATAGTATGAGTGTCTCTGCCTTTAAGTGATGTGTATTTGCTTTTGAGATCATTTGCCACTTTGGTTAAGGAATAAGTATTGTCTCACAGTGACCGATGATCTTATTTGACCAAGTGCTTTAAAACCTTTTGACAAACTTCCAGAATATCAAATTTTAATTGTTTCTTTTGATTTCCAGCTAACTGTGGGGTGCTTCAGAGGGCGCCTGAGGCTTCTTAAAAAGAAATATTAACTAGGATTATTTGATATGTTAAGTGCAATCATTCATAATTCTGGTTATTGTAAACAAGCCTATTGATTATACTCTAATGGGCTGTTTAACCATACCTTTTGAGTCTTCTGTCATTTATCAATATTTTTGTACTCTGATGCTGGTAGGAGAAGTGCTTCTTCATCAAGGAGATTCATAGACAGTCTATGGAAGCAACTACAACAGTTCCACACCAAGGGGATGGCAATGTGATGATTCCAGCTTATACAGACTTAAAACAAGAAGCTGTCCTGCCCCAGGGGGCTCCTAAATCAGGCATCTAGAGATTTTTACTTCCTGACAGTTAGGGTCAATGGGCCTATTCAGCCTTGAAACAGTTACAGGGGATGAATCATTGCCCTTCTTCTTCCCATAAGAATACGGGAGTAGGGGCTTCCCTTGTTGCCCAGAGGTTAAGAATCTGCCTTCCAGTTCAGGGGACACAGGTTTGATCCCTAGTCCTGGAAGATCCCAAATACTGGGGGCAACGAGGCCGTGTGCCACAACTACTGAGGCTGTGCTCTAGATCCTGTGTGTCACAACTACTGAGCCTTTGCCAAACTTATTGAAGCCTACACACCTAGAGCCCATGCTCCACAACAAGGGAAACCACTGAGATAAGAGACTGTGCACCTCAAAGATGTATAGCTTCTGCTTGCCACAACTAGTGAAAGTGCATGTGCACCAACAAAGAACCAAACAGAGCCAAGAAATAAAACAAAATAATTGTATTAAAAAAAGAATACAGAGATAGCTTTCTCCACAAGAGAGCAGACAGCAGTATCAAGCAGTATCAGCAGTATTTCATCTTGCAGGACTGAAAACCACAGCCACAGAAAGATAGAGAAAATGAAAAAGCGGAGGACTTTGTACCAGATGAAGGGACAGGATAAAGACCCAGAAAAACAATAAATGAAGAGGAGATAGGCACCCTTACAGAAAAAGAATTCAGAATAATGATAGTGAAGATGATCCAGGACTTTGAAAAAAGACTGGATGCAAAGACCGAAAAGTTTACCAAAGACCTAGAAGAATTAAAGAGCAAACAGAGATATGCAACACAATAACTGAAATGAAAAATACACTAGAAGGAACCAAGAGCAGATGAACAGAGGCAGAAGGGTGAATAAGTGACCCAGAAGACAGAATGGTGATAATCACTGATGCAGAAAAGAATAAAGAAAAAAGAATGAAAAGAACTGAAGACAGCCTAAGAGACCTCTGGGACAATGTTAAACGTGCCAACATTTGCATTATAGGGGTCCCAGAAGGAGAAGAGAGAGAGAAAGGACCCGAGAAAATACTGGAAGAGATTATAGTTGAAAACTTCCCTAACATGGGAAAGGAAATAGTTACCCAAGTCCAGGAAGTGCAGAGAGTCCCAGGCAGGATAAATCCAAGGAGAAACATGCCAAGACATATAGTAGTCAAATTGACAAAAATTAAAGACAGAGAAATGTTATTAAAAGCAACAAGGGAAAAACGACAAATAACATACAAGGGAACTCCCATCAGGTTAACAGCTGATTTGTCAGCAGAAACTCTGCAAGCCAGAAGGGAGTGGCATGATATATTTCAAGTGATGAAAGGGAAGAACCTACAACCAAGAATATTCTGCCCAGCAAGGATCTCATTCAGATTCGAGGGAGAAATCAAAAGCTTTACAGACAAGCAACTGCTAAGAGAATTCAGCACCACCAAACCAATCCTACAACAAATGCTAAAGAAACTTCTCTAAGCAGGAAACATAAGAGAAGAGAAGGACCTACAAAAACAAAAACAAAACAATTAAGAAAATGGTAATAGGAACATACATATCGATAATTACCTTGAATGTAAATGGACTAAATGCACCAACCAGAAGACACAGACTGGCTGAATGGATACAAAAACAAGACCCATATATATGCTGTCTTAAAGAGACCCACTTCAGACCTAGGCACATATACAGACAGAAAGTGAAGGGATGGAAAAAAATATACTATGCAAATGAAAATCAAAAGAAAGCTGGAGTAGCAATACTCATATCAGATAAAATAGACTTTAAAATAAAAAATGTTACAAGAGACAAGAAAGGATATTACATAAAGATCAAGGGATCAATCCAAGAAGAGGAGATAACAATTATAAATATATATGCACCCAATATAGGAGCACCTCAATACATAAGGCAAATGCTAACAACTATGAAAGAGGAAATGCAAGGCAGAAATAGAGACACAGGTGTAGAGAACAAACACATGGACACCAAGTGGGGAAAGCGGGGAGGATTGGGGGGGAATGAATTGGGAGATTGGGATACCAAATTGTACATTCTAAATATATGCTGTTTATTGTCTGTTAACTGTATCTCAATAAAAGTTCTTAAAAAAAAAGAAAACATTGGTAGAATTTATGTCAGAGAATGTTTTGCCTATGATCTTTTAGGAGTTTTATGGTGTCATGTCTTATGTTTAAATCTTTAAGCTGTTTTGTTTATTTTTGTGTATGGTGAGAGGGTGTATTCTAACTTCATTGATTTATAAAAACAAAAAAGAATACCGTAGTAAATTCTCTTAGGGGGTAATGAAACAGGGGGGAAGGGGGCAGGGCACAACCTTGAAAGAATGACATAGCCCAAGGACATGACATAAACTGAGGAGAGCCAAATGGGTCCAAGATGGTGGACAAGTCGATTTCCACTTGAACTTAAGCCTCAAGAATATGATCCTAAGAATCAGAAAGTGGGCTGTGGTCCAATTCCTGAAAATCCCCGCCCCTTCCTGAAATAGCTGGCATGTTCCTCCAACTCATTAGCCTATGAAATAACCCACCCCTCTAAAAACTGACAACCCCATACTCTGGTTCCTTTCTCACCTTGTGAGATGGCACACCACTGTCTGTGGAGTGTGTTTCTGTGTAAATAAATCCACTTCTTACCTATCAGTTTGTCTCTCACTGAATTCTTTCTGTGATGAGATATCAAGAAACTGAACTTCATTCAGTCCTGAAACCAGGTGTGTGATCTCAGTTGGAAGAGCTTGGGTTTGGGCTGGATTTGAGTCATAGCCACCAGGGTTCAAGCCCTAATCTGAGGTGCATGGTTTCAGTTTTAGCATTACATCATATTGATTGAAAGAAATTAAATACGTAAACAGTCATGACTGGGACTTTCCTGGTGGCGCGCCATGGAGAAGATGCCATGCTCCCAATGCAGGGCTCCCAGGTTCGATCCCTGGGCAGGGAAGTACATCCCACAAGCCACAACTAATAGTTCACATGCCACAGCTTAAGATCCTGCGTGCCACACCTGAAGATCCCACATGGTTCAACTTTGACCTGTCAAAGCCAAATAAATGTATACAATTTTTTTAAAAAAAGCCTGAATGATATTCCTTTGTACATCTCTATCACATTTTCTATATCCATTCAGCTGTTGATGGATCAATGTTGTTTCTGCATCTCGCCTATTGTTAATGATGCTGAAAGGTACATGACAGGACAATTATCCCTTTGAGATCATAATTTTAAGTTCTTGGGATAAATACCCAGAAGTGGAATTGCTGGACAACTATAAATACTCTTTTCAATTTCTTGAGGAATCTCCAATATGTTCTCCAGCAGCGACACCATTTTACATCCCCACCAACAGTGTACAGGGTCCCACATTGTCATCAACACTTGTTTTCTTTTGTTTCTTGATAATGACCATTCTAATGGATGTGAGATGGTGTCTTATTGGCATTTGATTTGTATTTTCCTGATGATTAGTGAGGGATGAGTTATCCTTATCTCAAATATGCAGAATAGGAAACTGATGTCCAGAAGTGAACTTATGAAGGTCCTATGACTAGTAGGTGTCAGAGGTGGGATTTGAACCCAGGTAGGAAAGCTCCAGGATGGACATGCCTGGCAAGTATGCTGCACTGACTTCCATATGCTTAGCAAAGCTGGGCTCATGCTGTTTTGTATGCTGTTCTTTTCTCTGAAGGTCATATTGGAACAATTTTTCTTCACATTAAATATTCTCCTAAAACACAATTTGAAGGCAGTTGTTTGCATGATGAGCTATCTGTGCTGTGGATACTTTATGTTTAATGTGTCTTGGGATTCCCCAATTTTCCCTTTTGTATGAGATTCTGAGGACTACATCCTTGCTTTTTGTGTCTTTGGGTGCTTCTGATGATTGCTTTACAATAAAGCTTAGGAGCAAAATTCCTGGGACAAAGACCATACATATTTTAAGACTAATTCATCTGCAGAAAGATTGTATCAATTGACACTGTTTCAAGAAGTGTTGTGGTCTATATTTTTCTTGCTTTGTTTCTACCTTTTCTCTCACTGGTGGCTATAGGTTTCTGTGCTCTACAATGGGTAAACAATAAAAGTGGAAGGTGGGTGAAGATTGTTGTTTTAAAGATCAGACTTTGGGACAATCTTGGTGGTCCAGTGGTTAAGCCTTCATGCTTCTAATGCAGGGGAAGTGGGTTTGACACCTGGTTGGCTAACTGAGATTTCACATAGTGTGTGGTGTGGCCAAAAATATAAAATTTGAAAAAGATCAGAGTTTATCCTCATGTTGGTAGCACAGGCTACAAAGAAAGTGTCTCAGGAAAAGTTGACTCATTACAGACACAGCTAAAGCCTCAGCCTTAGTCTAATTTAGGAAAGCAAAGCCTGATATTTTCTGGTTGATATTATCCAATAAGCCATTGCTGATACTATATGTCTCCCAAGGGGAATGCGGCAGTGTGTTCTAGTGGAAGTATCTATAAATTCATCCATTCAATTATTCAACATGTATTTATTGAGGGACTACTATGTGCCTGTCACCAGTCCTGGGTCAAGAAGACTAGAGGAGACGTCCTTCGTCTCTATCAGGGGGTCATGCCCTGCAGGGGCTCATGGGGAGACAGTGAGATGGTACATGTAATTAACCAGGGTTATTACTCTTACTTGTATTGGTGGTTTCTCACCAACAGGGAAACATTGCTTAGGTTCCATGAAGAGCACTTGGAAAATGAGTTTGAGAAACTGTTCATGTGAGTCTCCATTAAGCCCAGATTATAATCTTCAATATTAAAAAAAAAAACAAAACACTCGTTCTGCTCTCACCTTTCCTGCATTTATCAGCTCTGAAGCTGTTTCTCTTTCATTTCTCTCAAGCTTATCATTTCCCAGCCCTCTATCCCTGGGGTCCACCACAGAGCGTCACACAGAGTAGGTGCTCAGTGAATTTGTTCTGAATGAAAAGATGAGGATAGAATGATAGATGAGACGTCTCTTTCCCTGATGTTGGTCTTGCTGGAGTAAAGGCCCATACTATGCATTGTGTTGGAGTGTGTTTTTCACCTTATGTATTGTTTCCCGTTCCTTCTCTCATCTGGGTCTTTCTTCACCCCTGACCCTTGCTATCCCCAGCCTGGGCTTCCTTCTAGGGTCTCCATAAGGATAGAAGTCATGCTTCTACTCCAAATGTGCCAAACCATGGCAGCTTGATGCAAATGATTTGTAGCTCTGCCCCTAGAGGATGCTCAGAGAGACTGAAGGCTTTGTGCACCCTGGGTCCCCCTTTTACATGTGTGGCATCTTCCCCAACAGTGTTGGAGGCCAAGGGAAGGGGCATCTTGGGCCTTGGCGGTGTGGGGCTGGCTTAGGGATTCACATGGCCTGTCTCTTGGGCTGTGGGACTGGAAAGGACACTGCAGGTGTGGGTGGCAGAGAGCTCATGATTGGGGGGTGGGGACATGGGGAGCTATCTTAGGTTGAAGGGCCTCACCCAGAACTCCCCTGGAGGAGAAGTCCACTGCCAAATGTCCTGTGAGATGGGAAGAATAGGATCTATTTTTATTACCCCTTATTATTCCTATGATTGAGGAGGTGGTGGAGTTGGTGGTGGTGTCAGTATGTCTTCCATGGTGTAACACATCCTGCTGCCACTTCCTTTCATACTGCCTCTCCCCAGCCCCCATCCCCTGATTCTGGAGGAAACTGTCAATCACGTTGGGCACAGACAAGTAACCTAGTAAAGCAAATCATAATACTCCATGCCCCCGGCCTGGATTGTTTATCTAGGGCTGGACACATGATCTGAGGTGGATCAGTCAGAGCCCTCCCTGGTACCCTGATGTTTTCTGAGCTTCTTTCCTTATGGGTTAGACCCCTTGGGGATATTCGTGTAGAATCCTGAAGGAAGAAAGCTGTCAGGCTAAGGGAATCAAAGATGAGAGAATGGAAAGAGGGAGGGAGAGAAAGAGTGAGCTTATACCTTCTGATTTATTGGGCTCATTCACTGAGATATCTGGATCTGCTCTGGTGTCTGTATCCAGATCCGCAGTATCCTTCCAATAAGTCTCCCCTTTCTTTGAAGCCAGTTGCAGTTGGGGTCCTCTCACTAGTGCTTTACATGAGGTTCTAGATCCTGCCAGATTATGAAGCACCTCCCCGACACAAAGACAGGCAGCAATTCGTATTGTCACCATGGGGAATGGAATCCTTTATTCTTTACTGAGAATAGGGCTTTGCAGAGCCCCAAACACCGTCCACAACCATCCCTGCGCGGGAGTGCCCTATGTGTGAGTGAGTGTGTGTTTGGGGTGGGCCTGATTGATTCCTGAAGCAGCCCCAGCATTTACACTGCGGGCGCCAGGCCAATCCTGTTGTTTCCCCGATCGTAAACCGAGAAATACAGCCTCAGGAAGACGGCACCAAGGGTCCAGGTCTCAGGTTCATTCAACTGCTGTGGTTCCTCTCGAAAGTTGCTGAAACAGATGCCCTGAGGACTCTGGGGGAGATGGCAGTACACCCCTGTCAATCCGAGTCCTTACCTGCCACCCCCCTCCTTATCCAGAAATGGCAGCTTCTCAGATTTACGTCCCTTCTTTAGTAAGAATCAAGTGGCTTTGTTAGAAGCTGAGGAAGGGGGCTGCCAATCCAAGAACAGGAAGGGCCAAGACCTGTGGTTGCCCTGAAGAGCTGGGGTGGGGGAGGGAAAGATTGGTGTTTTGGATTAGCAGATGCTAGCTACTATACAGAGGATGGATAAAAAACAAGGTCCTCCTGTACAGCACAAGGAAGTATATTCAACATCCCTTGAAAAACTGTAATGGAAAATAATAGGAAAAAGAATATATGTATATATATTTACACACACACCCATACATATTTGACTCAATTTGCTGTACAGCAGAAAGTAACACAACATTGTAAATCAACAGTACTTCAATAGAATATTAATAATAATAATAAAAAAGGACAAGAATGGCCCATAGTTCCCCTTTCCCTTTCCTCTGACCCATGCTCGGTGTTTCCTCTGCAGAGAACGCCTTTTCTTCTCCCTCTTCCCCTTCCTTTTCTTTAAGACTGTGTTCTGCCCCTCTAGGAAGACTTCCTGGACCCACACTCACCCTCCCTGGACACTTCAGGCTGGTTTTGGTGACTTACCCTGGTTCTCCCCTTGTCTCTATCCCTCATCATCCCTAATGTTCACCTGGCACCACTTGGCACACCTCCCGGGGTGCCATTTCTATGGAGGCCAGTGTAGATTTGCCTCAACCCAAGCAGGCTTCCTCATGCCTCCATGAGCCTGGGGGTTTGGAATTACTGAAACTCCCTGTCTTTGTCAAAGCCCTATTTCAGCCCATGAGACTCCTTGAAGTTCCACAGGGAGCTGACAATAAGCTGTAACCCTGTGCTGGGGCTGTGCAGTCACTGTGCACCCTTTACTCATGTGAGCATCCAACCTCCCCACAGAGGGGTCTGGAAGCCCAACTCACAGAGGAGGGAGCTGGGGCTTATCAAGGAGAAATTATAGCTGAGGACTAGGGGAATCATGTAATTGAGTATCCCCCAGGACCCTTTTGAGATGGGAATGGAGACTGTTAATCATGATGGTGAGACAACACACTGAGACTGTCCCCAGCCAACCCCACTTGTCACTTGGCCTATTTCAGGGATTGCTTGAGCTGAGTTTCTGTGTTCATCCATTTGAGGGCTCTGGTGGAACTGAGGCTCTTTGAGTGCAGTGGACTTTACTGTTTCCCTCTCCTTGTGCATCACACCATGCCGGCACAGGGTGGTGTCTCCATTAATTCCAGGATGATGGATATTCAGACTGTCCCTCTACTCTCAAGTGATTAGTTTTGTGGGAGACACTGGACCAACCACAGGGGCTCAGCAGCATCTGCAGGGTGTGGCTTGCCCTGCAGAGGGGCCCCTCTTTCTAGCAGCAGCTCAAAATTTCCGTCAGTCCCAATTTTGAGAACCAGCCCCCAGGGTTGGCCCCTCACCTTCCAAATGTAGGCTTGAGCAGGCACCGGGTAGTCAGTGCCATTGATGTTGAGGGTGAAGGTAGGCAGTTGAGTGATGGAGCTACATGGAACCACGTACTGTTACAGAAAGCAGAGAGAGGTTGACCCAGTTGATCCCTGGTGTGTGGAGAGCCCCAGAGTGACCCTGTGGCATGTCCCTTCACCTCTCGACCAAAAGGTATGGCCTTGATGAGCTTCTGGATGTTGGTGACCAGTCTAGGTGGGCCAACCAGCAACGCGGTCCCGGTATCCAGAATGGCCTGGCAGCCATTGAAGCAACCAATAGCCCTTCCGTCCATGGAGATGCTGAGAGACAGTGGGACAAAGTGGGCACCAGGATCACTCTGAAGTCTCCCCCCACGACTGCCCCCAACTCCCTGACTGTCTCCAGAACAGCCCTTCTGCTCATGCCTTGACTCTGTTTTCCTTTGCTCTGGTCATGTAATCTTCTTGGACTTCCTTTCATTTCTTGAATGCACCAGACTCTTTTGTGCCTCAGGGCCTTGGCATGTGCTGGTTGTCCTTCATAGAAGACCCCCATCCCCTTTGTCTAGCTAATATATCCTCCTCTTCCAGGTTCCAGCTTAAATGTCACTTTTTCAGGGAAGTCTTCCCCCAGATTAGATCAGGCTCCTGTCTTGGTCACTCTATCTAGACCCTTCCTCATTTGTAGCATGTATGAAAGTGGTAATTCATTATGTATGTGAGGCATTTCATGTACATCCGCCTCACTAGATATGAGGGCAATTTGTATCCACAGTTCCTCCCTCAAGTGCCCAGCACACAGTGGATGCACAGTGTATGTTTGTGGAGTGAATGAATATGTGAATAAGTATGTGAATAAATGAATGAGAAGTAATCAGAGACTTGTGTCTGGTGTCTGAACAATAATGTTTCAACCCCCACAGTGAACACGGACATTCTCTGGGACAGCAGATGCTCATAGTGTAGAGGAGGGAAAAACACACTGCCCTGGGAGAGGCTGGTTCCCAGCACTGCCCTCTCACCCGGCCCAGACACTGAGACTACCAGCCAGGCGATGCCCAGGCTAGCCCAGGAGGCCTCCAAAGCACACGTAAGCTTCTGTGTGAGGGTATCACATGGAATCCCGTCAATTATTGCCCCTTGTTTTCAGGCCACTCATGGATATCAGCTTCCTGATCCTGTCTGTCACATCCCCTGCCCCACTGTGTTCCCCGGATATGGGTGTGGGTGTCAGTGTGTCGGTGGAGTGTCTCTATGTATGAGTGGCTTTCAGGTCTCAAGAATGCAGCCAACCTCTCTCCATTGCTGATAAGCTTCTCCCTAAGGAGATCAGTTTTCCCAGTTTGTCCAGGAGTTTCCCTGTTTTTCAACTAGCGGTTTTGTGTAATACAAACCTGCGTGGGCCGGGATAGCTCTGGAGAGTTGGTCATCTTATGACAAGCATGTTTATACTGGTGAATTTCTCCCTGATCCTCTTTTTCTCACACTTTAGGGTCCTCAAACCATGCCCCCTGCCTCAAAGCGCAGAGTGCAGGCCTTTCTGGGCTGCACACTCCTCTCTGGACCCTGTTCTGGATGCTGATCAGGGCCTGAGTGGGAGACCTGGGGTGATTATGAGCCCATGTGTCGTGTTTGTATCTGTGTGTCTGTTTGTGTGTGTGTTTGTGTGTTTACCTGTGTGTATGTTTGTGCCTGTATGTCTCTGTTTGTGTCTTTGTGTGTCTCTGTGTGTGACTGGTTGTGTATCTGTGTTCCTGTACATGTTAATAGGTGTGCCAATGAGTGTGTTTATATGTGTCTCTCTGTTTGTTTGTATCTGTGTCATTGTGGGTGCAGTGTATGTATCTGTGTGTGACTGTGTGCCTATGTGTGCATTTGTGTGTGTATGCATGTGTACATGTGCACGTGTGGGAGTATAACTTGGGGTGACCCTCAGAGGGGGTGCTTACCGATTCATGGATATCTGCCAGTATTTGGTTTGTGACACTGGTATCCACTTGAGCTCTCCTCTGTGGTAGCTGTGGTCCACCCCGCCAAACATCACCACGCTGCCATTCTCCTTCTGGCTGAGGAGAGAAGGAAGAGGGAGGGATCCTTGTCGGAGAATAACACCACTCACTCTCTGAGGGTTGTACTTATCCATGCATCAGAAGCACTAGTATGGACCCCATTTTACAGATGTGGAAATTGAGGCACAGAGGGATTGAGTACCCAACCAAGGCTTGTCACCCACTAATGAATGGCACAGAAGGGGTTTGAAACTTGGCAGCCTGGCTGGGCTCTGACCACTCACCCTTCTGAAGAGGGACTTGTCCTCTCCAGCAACCGGAGTGCTCAGAGCTAGCCTCAGAGCCACCATGCTGGAGGGGGTCTGTCCTCCCCTTTGGGTAGCCTGTCGTTTTCTGGAAAAGCTGAGGTCAAAAGGCACTAAGAGCGTGAGTTCAGGTTCAACCTAGGGTTGGCTTCATGGGCTTGTGATGTGTCACATCCATGGGCCTGACACTAAGCAGGACCCCGTGCATTTGGTATCCCTGTCTTGAAATTCCTAATGCTTTTTGAACAGGAGGTGCCCCATTTTCATTTTGCACTGGCTCCTGTCAATTGTGTAGCTGGTCCTGGGCTCCCAATAAAATGTCAGTGAGGAAGTAAACATTCCCGCCATACATCTCCTTCCTTCCATATCAAATTCATCAGCAAATCCTGTTGCTTTTTCCGCCAACCTGTATCTTGACACCTTCCATTGTTCTCCTTCTTGCCTCCCTGTCTTGGACTAAGCCACTGCCCTTGAGCCCATGAGCATGGTTGTGTTCCAATAAAATGTTATTTAGAGAAATCAGTGGCAGGGCCAGAAGTGTCCCTGAGGCCATAGTTATGCTGGGCTAGACAGTCTCTCAGGAAACTCCTGGATTAGCTGGTCTATAATTTTTCATGCAACTGAGAGGATCTTACAGCTGATTGAGAGAGAGAGCTGTTTAGGCCAGACTTACTCACTCAAGTAGAAGGCAAAGACAGGCAGAGTAATGACATCTTGTGTCTTCAAGTTATCGAAGATGGGGGTGGTCCTTTCAAGGCCGACGCTGGGATAACTCAGGCCCACGATGCCATCAAAAGGTGTATCTTCAAACCCATTCTGCCACTTGCTCAGCCCAAATATCTGGCCCTGGATGGCAAGGTTCCCGATCTATGGGAGAGGAGAGGGTTCCCACACAAGTGTTTGGGATGTGAGGCTGGAACTGGGCTGGGGTGGAGATGCCATGAGGACAGAAGAGAAGCCCTGAAGCCTGGCTGTGCCCTGAATGGACCTCAGATGGTTAGACCAAGCTGGGACAGGAATTCAGGTTCCATTTGTGCAGGGCTGTGGATTTTAACCAACACCTGACCCTTCTACACAAACCATCTGCAGTGAGTCAAATTGGCCTCATGCCTTCTGTAAAGGTGGGGAAACTGAGACTCAGGACAGGACCAAATGGTACCCACTTGAGGACAAAATGAGTGGAGAACAGGCTAGTCTTGTATTTGGCATCACTATGATCAGATGACAGAAATGGACTGAATTCTTTGCAGTACATTGTGTCTTCTGCACCTTTCCAGGAATATAGAAGTCCATTATACAATGTTGCTTCCAGTGTTCTTATGAAAATTCTCCTTGGGAAACATGCTTTTGGGGATGTGTGTGTCTTAGAGACAGAGAATAGAAAGTAAGAAAGAGAGAGAGAGACAGACAAGGAGGGACAGAGAGAGACAGAGAGACAGAGAGAGAGAGAGTGCTTAGACTCTTTGGTGGAGGCAGCCCATAGATTTTGTGGGGCCATCAAACCCCCCTAGAATGAGAACCCTTCTATCAGGCCACTCTCACGTCTGTGGTGCCCTGCTTTCCCTGCCCAGATGTCTGAAGCCCTCAGCTGCCCCCAGGAGCCCAACATCAGTTTTATTATCTCCCCAAATACCCCACATCTGCATGAATACTGACTGACCAGCCCAGCTCCACTGCTTACCAGATACCTGACCTTTATAAGGTCCTCGTTCTGTGCACCTCAGTTCCCTCCTGTGTATAATGGAGCTAATCATAGTACTTGCTGTTTTGGATTGTTGCGGGATTAAACATGTTATACCCATGAAAGTGCCTGGTACAGTCTGAGAATAGAAAAGTGGGTGCTTTTTTCCCTTCTCTCCCTGTTCCTAGCAAAATGAACCTTGAGCTGCTCATGGACAAAGGAGCTGCAAATCCACACCCCAAGCCACTCTCAGGGTTAGCCATTCTGGGAGTTTGCGTGTCAGCAGGGGTGCTGTCTCCCCAAGAACAAGCCTTGCAGGGTGGGGGTCAGCCAATAGGGGATGTTGGGAAAGCCGGGCCCTCCCAGTTGGTCCTGCATATGTTTTTGAAACAGTGGTAGTTCCCAGGGCCAGTCCTGACTCAGCTTATGGTTTCCAGTTACCCGGACGGTGTCATAGCCAAGAGATCCAGCGATCTTCCCACAGCCGTATGTGATGTCGAAGAACCGATATGTGCGCTGGAAGGTTCTGGACAAGTCAGGGTTGAAGAGCTTGTTTGTACCTGCAGACACAAGAGATGAGTGTCCCTCAGGTGCCAAGGATGGTGGGTGGGAGAGTGAGTATAAGATGGATGGTGGTGCGGGGGGGGCGGGGTGGAGCAGGTACTCACCGTACATGGAGATGGAGCAGTAGATGGAGAACACCCACAAGTCAGCTGAGCCTGTGTCAAAGACAACCCTGAATTCCTGAGGGGGCGTTCCAATGGTGATGTTTCCCAAGTAGGCCAGCTACAGGCGCCGGGGAGAGGTGGTTAGGGCAGGCCTGGCTGCCCTGGCCACCCTCGATTCCCAGAGGGCTTCCCCTCCAGGTGTCCCACGTCTCCTGAAATCACTTCCCATCCACCCTCCTTCACAGTTTCTGCTCAGACCTGTGCTTTCATTTGATTTTTTTTTTTCCATGTGCAACCTTACTTCCCTGACCAGGGATCAAACTTGCGTTAGTGCAGTATTAGCACAGAGTCTTAACCACTGGTGTCTTAACCCGGTGCCTTCATTTGAGTAACTCCCCAGTCTCCCCTTCAAGGTCCAGCCTGAGTGTTCCCTCCTCCAGATGGGCCTCCTTGGTGTCCCCGGGGCACTTCATCTAAACTCGGAATGTGTCCTATGCACACCACACATTTGGCTCTTTTATTGTACATGTATTTATTCTTGGCCTGTCCCTCATTGTGGCCTATGCATTTTTGAAGGAGAGGAGAACTTTTTTAAAATCAATAACAGTAACCAGAATGACAGATTTCTATGGAGTCACAGGCCATACGGCTCAGTAACCTTTTGTGTCCTTCTTGGTTCTGCAGAGGCTGACCTTCCTTTGCCTGGGGTTTCAAACTTGATGTGCAGTTGGCTTTATCTTTTGATCAGACATGGGTCACCTTTCACCTGTAACTCTGTGGCTCAGTTCAGAAAGAACAATCTCCTGCAAACTAATGCCATATCTTTGGCACAGAAATGGTTGTTTACCTGCCCCCTGGTCATTGCTGGGCCAGGTCATCACAGCCCAAGAGCTGAGAATGAGACTGCCTTCCCCCTGGGATAGGGTCCCTGTTCCGCAGTGTTTCTGCTTCCTGCAGGAGCCCCAGACCCAACATCCATCCTGGTACCTCCCAGTAAGCCCCAGCGCTAGGCCAGAGCGCCAGGGGGCGCTGTGGAGCAGCATCTGCCCAACACACTCACACCCTCGTGGTTCCTCAGGGGGTGAAGATACATTTTCGGGTCATCAGTTTCATTCTGGGACCTTTCGTCCGAATTCTCCTCCAGGAAATTTGTCAGCAGTTTTTTCTCCCTGAGGGGTTCTCGCAAGGTGTTGACCTTCCTTAGAGGGATTCTTCATGGATCATTTGAAAAAGGAGGAAAAGAAGGGGCAGCAATCACCTGTCCATGTTATTGTATGACTGTCATGCCTTGCATTGTAATGATGCTGTGTATTTACTCAGAATTTTTATGATTGTCTTGTTATTATCAGGACGCCATTCAAAGAGTAGGGCAAACACCTCAGTTTGAATACAGGTTCCATTCTGTAATCTTGAGTTAAGTCAAATGTGCATTTGGAGTCTCAGTTTCCCCATCGGTAAAAAGGTCAAATATAATAACCCCCTTCCCCCATGTAGGATGTTGTGAGTATTGAGTGAGATGATGGATATAATGTACTGGATATGTAGGAAGGCTCAACAACAACAGCCATTACCATTGCTATTGCCACCCCACTGTATTTTTTTCAAAGAAACTCTGGGGAGGAAGTAGAAGTGGGATCATTAACTTCTTTTTACAGGGGAGGGAATTGAAATCCAGCAAGTTTGTGACTTGGCTGTGGTCACCCTACTTGTTAGAGGAAAAAAAGCATAGAAGTAGCCTTCCTGACCTTTCTACAGGGCACAAACAGACAAGAGGGGTGAGAGGAAGCCAGGAGATGTCCTATCAGAAAGGAAACGAAGAGGCTAGAGAAGGAAGGAAGAGTCAACAGAGGAAGAGAAAAGTCATAAATTTCTGTATGCACAGAGACAGCCAAAGATATGGAGAGATAAAGGAGAGAGATAGAAAGATGAAGAACAGACACATTCACACAGAAACAGAGAGAGACCAGAGAGAAGACCTAGAAGCAAATACAGGAGAAGTACTCTTCCATTGGACCACACTTACAGTTGCTGGTGTTGTGCACTGAACAATTCGGAAGAGTGCCATTTTCACATACGTTATGATGTGACAGCACCCCCAGAGTTGTGGAGCCCTGCAGGCCCACCCCAAGACTCTTGGGCCCCTCTGTGCCCTTGGCAAGGTACTCATCAATCAGTGTGAGTTGATCTTTCAGACTGTCAGGGCATGATTATATTTCCTTCTAACTCTGATGCGTCAAAGAATCAGAGGACAAGAAAAACCAGAGAAAGGAGATGATGCCACTTAACAGACCCCGTACTTACATGACTAGGCACTCTGAGAGGGCCAGCAGCCCGAGGATCCAAAGCCACTTCATGTTTCTTTCCCAGTTGCAATTACTTAGGAAAGAGTGTGCAGTGGTGGCCAAGAGCTCCTAGTTATATATGCTCTGACCTGCCCTAATGGTCCCCTTTGGCCACTAATGGATCTAAAAAGAAATATGAAGCTGTCGATAAAATCTTTACCTCCATTGGTGTCCTAGGGGAGTGGTCATAGAAAATTTTCAGAATACAGAGGTTTCTGCTGTAATCTCTTCCTTGGGGCTTTGTTGCAAAACCAACCTGAACCACATGGACTAACAGCTGAGAGATTCTTGCCAACTTGAAGAAAAGACACTGGTAGTAACGGGATAAAAGTAAATGCTAGGGTTCATGCTTGACATTTGTGATCTCATGTGGTCTTCCTAGCAAATTCATGAGATGTGCATTGCTGTGCTCAGTTTGACAGGAGATGGTAGAAAGAAAAGAGGTCAAGCAGCAATGTGAAGTTTTGAGGGGCAGTGCAGTGACCTATGAATGGTTGGCTTTAGGTAGTGGGACAGATGGCAGTGATCAGGGGCACTTATGATGCCAATCTGCATCAAAATCTACAGTAGTATTACAATTACAGAATTTCACCATTGGAAAAAATGTGATGCATGCATCCAGAAGATACGTCCTATCATCCGACAAACATATATGGAGCACCAGGTGTGCTGGGGTCTGGGTTAGATGCTGGAAAGTTAAAGTCAAGTAAGACACAGGTGGTCCTTATCTTCAGGGAGATAACAGTCTAGGGCAGGTCTCACAAACTCATGGCCCAGGAGGCAACACAAATGAATGGAAGGGCTGGGCAGGCATTGTGGTTACGGGTTAGGCAGCACATGCCCTACCAGTGGGGGCAGCCTCTGCTTAGCTGCAACCAGTGACTACCATGTCGGAAAGCAGCCTTGTTGGCTAAAGTTTAAAGAGAAGTTAGAAGTCTGGATATTTATGTCAAATCCCCTGATTTTAAATATTATCAAGTATTTTTTTTCTTCTTCACAAAATGTGGTGTGAGCCAAGCCTGAAACAACTGTGTACTGGAGTCAGCCTGCAGGCTGTGCAGGTCTTTATTTTTATCCTAGAGGTGGGAGTAGAGAGGGAACAGAGAGAATTCAGTTCATGTTCCTTGAATGAATAAGAGACTGAATGCTACTTAAACATGTTAATTTCCCTTCCATTGTTAAAGAAAAATCACCAGGGTCATATAAACCACTGAATTGAATCCTGTCCACTTGCTGAGCATCTGATATAATTCCCCAATAGGATCCATGCCTCGAGATATTTTGTCCATCAAACAAAATATTGAAAGAAATAATTTTTCAGTGTCTTATCTCTCAGAAAGGACACAAAACACTACTCAGAGCTCCTGCTCAGCCTGAGACAAGCAAAGCTACCTGTTAAAGTGTTATTCCAACCAAAGTACAGACAATCAAGTTTTATAGCTCCTTCCAGGATTCCCAGGGCCCTGTGTTCCTGAGATCTATCCAGGCCTGCCCCTTGGGTACAATAACGGGAGCCTGGGCTGGTCACCAGGTAGGTGATAGATGGGGTGCTACATCTTCCTATTCATTTGCACATTGTTAATAGTCAGTTTTGGTGGTTCAATCCCTATGGAGGGGATTTGACAACACCTAGCAAATGACACACACACAAATCATTTAGCTCAGCCATTCTACTTCTAGGGATTTATCCCAAGGATACAGTGGCAATCATACAAAAAGACATACACACAAGGTATTCACTGCAACATTGTTTGTAAAAGCCAATGATTAGAAACATAGCGGAAGTGCCCACCCACTGGGGAGCTTTGAATAAGGCATAGGGCAACTGAAGAATTGGGTATAATGGGGATGGAGGGAGGCATGGGAAGGGTGAGATCTTCAGGGTACACTCTTTAGTTTTGAAAAAAAGAAGGAGCAGAAAGGTGCTTATAGTTTGCTGCTTTTCCATACACATATACATCTATTTTCAATATGAAAGACTGGATGAATAAATAAAAATTTAATAAAAATTGTAAGTTATGGGTGCGGGACAGGGCAAAAGTGAGATTTATCTTGTTTTATAGTTTGACTTTGCAACCACGTAAATGTGTTCCAGAATCAAAAAATAGATAAACACATCTGTGGAACTTGAGAACTATGACAAATGAACCTAATGCTATCAAGTTGGTGATACAGCCACACAGAACAAAACCTTATTTAAGTGACTTTAAATTGTAGAATTTTGACTCTATACTCAGAGTCCTTAGAAGTAAGGAGAAAGACAAACAAACAAACAAAACACCCTCCTTCAAAAACAAAACAAAAACAAAAAGTCCAAAAATTTGAAACAGTATCCAACAACTTATTGTTGGCTATATTGCTGCTGTTGTGCACATATCATAAGTAGGTGCATACAAGTTAAAGACAGTAAGTAATTAACCCTCATGTTGTTAAGAAGCAAGAATTTCAATGGAAGAGATAGAAGAGATTTAAGTGTACAACCAAACAGCTTAGGTAAATCCCTGTGGTCTTAAACTTGATTTGGAAGTATACATTTGTACCAATTAATTATTTTCCTTTTTTTTTTTTTTAAGAAAATATGTACTTTTGGCCCTGATCACTAAAAGCCTAGAAGCAATGGCAACTTGATAACAGTGGGTATCCTGAGGCCTAGCTCGTGTCCTCTAAAGACCATTTCCCACGAGAGGATCCAGAGATTCTTGATGAGATGGCTAATTTCAGGGCTGGGCCAAGAAATGCACATGATAGGCCTGGGAATCTTGAAGGACCAGCAAGGCAAGGGCCTTCAAAGACATCCTGGGCGTGGGCACAAAGTTTAGGAATCCATATGAAGAGGCCAAAAGTGGGACACTTTTGAAACAGGAGGGAAGGGGGCAGGGAAGAACCTTAGAAAGAATGACATAACCTGAGGACATGACCAAAACTGAGTTGAAGAAAATGAGTCCAAGATGGCAGGCAAGTAGACTTCCACTAGAACTTAAGCCTCAGTAATACAAGCGTAAGGATGAAAGAGTGGGCTGTGGCCCTATCTTGGAAATACCCAACCCTTCCTGAAATAGCTGGAATACTCCTCCCACTCATTAGCCTGTGAAAGTACCCACCCTTGTAAAAATTGACAACCCCATACCCTGGTGCCTTTCTTACCTTCTGAGATGGCCCACAGTCTGTCTGTGGAGTGTGTTTTTGTCTAAATATACCCACTCCTACCTATCAGTTTGTCTCTCTCTAAATTCTTTCTGCGATGAGACATCAAGAACCTGAGCTTCCTGGAGTTTTGAAACCAGGTGTGTGATCTCAGGTGGACAACTTTGGGTTTTGGCCAGGTTTGAGTCCTGGCTGCATGGGTTCAAGTCCCAATCAGGGATTTGGCTGGGCTTGTGTCCTGGCATGTGGGTTGAACTTCTAATCTGACGTGTACAGTTGTAGCTGGTGACTATGAAGTGACAGGGATAAGGGAAGAAAATGTCGAGTTAGGTTTTGGTCCTAAAGAGGGCTGTGGTACTGATCTCAGAGAGGCAGCAGTGAGTGGTGACATGAAGCAAGATCTTAATTCCCTGCCCAGAATTTGAACCTGGGTAGCCTGGGTGAAAACCTGGAGTCCTAGCCACCAGCCCAGCAAGGCTAGAGGCTAGAAGCTATTTTCCCCTGGCTCTTGCCCCTAGTGAACAATGCATTTCTCACAGAGGCTAAAAGTGTAAAAGCATGTATAGAGTTTATTATTAGAGACATAGCATTAGAACAAGTGGAGAGCACCCAGAGATACAATTTATTAAGACAGAAGCAAGGCAGAGATGCACACCCAGAGAGAAAGGGTGTGGGCATCTTCCTCAATGAGGAGGAGTACAGTAAAGAGGCGGTTAAGGCATTTATATAGGGCAGTTCTTCCAGGGCTTTGTTTACTTTTGCCATTTATCTGGTGTCTTTTTAAAATTTATTTATTTATTGACTGCTTTGGGTCTGCATTGCTGCCTTTGGGTTTCTCTAGTTGTGGCGCAGGGGCTGCTCTTCATTGTGGTGCTCTGGCTCCTCATTGTGGTGGGTTCTCTTGCTGTTGAGCACGGGGTCTATACCTGTGGCCTTCAGTAGCTGTGGGACACTGGCTTAGTAGTTTTTGCTCCCAGGCTATAGAGTGCAGGCTGAATAGTTGTGGTACACAGGCTTAGTTGATCCCCAATTGTGGGATCTTCCTGGAGCAGGATCCTGGAAATGGGATCTTTGAACCCATTTCCCCTGCACTGGCTGGTGAATTCTTAACCACTGCACCACCAGGGACGTCCCCAGTTATCTGGTTTCTTTCTTCACACCTGTCCTGTCCCAGGAATCTCCCAATTATGTGTGCAGAATGTTTTTCCAAGATGGATTTCAGCCCAGAAACCTATGGGAAAGCCTTACCATGACATATTATGGGGTGGTGTCCCCTCCTTTTTGACCTCCAAGGAGAATTTCCGTGCATGTGTAATGTCTCCTTTGTCCCAAGGATGGGGAGCGTATGACCTCTTGATCTCCTAACAGGGCTTAACCCCTCCCTGTCTCTGCCGTAAAAGTGTCCAATGTTCAGGTATTTACCCTATTTCTGTTGCTGTTTCTTATATTGAAGTGCAGATATCGAAATATTGACAGGAGTCCAGTCATCAGTATGTAGTCCTGGAGCCCGTTTGTCTCTTGCCTCAGGAAATGTAAAGTAGGGGCTGGGATGACTGTCCAACCTGGAGCTCATCTTCTTCTCTGCCTCATGAGATGTAAATGGGAGGCCAGCTGTAAATGCCTAGCTTGGAGCCCATCTATCTCCTACCTCAAATCCCCCCTGAGAGATGAGAACCCCAACAGATCTTTATTGGGATGATAAAGGGTGAAGGTCTGTCTTCTGCAGCTTCTTCATGCTGGCATGGGGCTTGTAGACCCTACCAAGTTGGGGTTACTGAGCTCTTGTCCTGTCTCATTAAGGGGCCCAGGGTGACTTCTGTTGTTTTTTCAGCAGGATCTGTTCTGAAGAGTGGCTGGAATCTCTGCATCACTGTCACCTTGTTTGGGAAACTTTTGTGTCCTTAGAAAGAACAAACTAGACAAGTAGATCAAGAGGGCAGGGGCCAAAGATCAGTAAAAAAATTATTGTAAGCAGGGTCCACGTGGGATTACTAAACATTGGGTCACCCTGGCCAAAGGAATGGAGCCATTGGGCTTGATGATATACATTTTCGATGGCCTCTTCTATTAGCCTAGTATACTTGATGTAGGTATAACAGAGTCAGTGTGAAGTAGTTGCAGCAGTGAAACCCTGAACATTACGAAAAAAGTGATCTCATTTTTTTTTCAGGAAAATAAACCTGAAACCTAGTCTGGACCTGGTGCTTTGGGAAGATGTGTAGCCATGTAGCCAGTTGACTAGTTTCATCTAAGTAGGTTTTAACCTTTGGTGTGCAATGAACACATAGATAACAGGTTATATTGCTCTGAAAATTTTCTCATTAATAGCCAAAGCAGACCTTACTGTTGATGATGTTCATGTTATTCTAGTTATGAGAAGATGCAAGAATTTGAGCTCATAAAATCTTTTTCTGAATGTGTCTAACTATCCAGAGACCTGTTCTTCCAGTTTTTTGCAGAGCACAGAGTGCCTCCTTTTTGATTTCTACACTGACATTCTTTTGGGGGATGGGGCGGGTGGGTTTTAAGTTCAGCAGCTGCAGTGGCCATGATTTAGTCCTTGTAGAGGTGGATGGCAAGTGTCAGTTTCTAGTTGGCAAGGCCCCTTCATGGCCACAAGTTTATCCATGTTTTGGGGGGCATTTCATGACCATTTCATCCCACAGTGCTGGGAAGTCTCATTCCTCTGTCTGGTGAAATTTCATTGAAGGCCACTCAATGTGCTGTTCCTTGACTAGGCCCTGCTAACAGTAGCCAAAAACCTCTGGACCATCTGTCTAGTCTTTTATGATCCTGGAAAATATTCCCTGTTGTTTCATCTTTCCATATCTAGAGTTAAACTCTTACCATCACTGATCTCACATGGAAGTGTATATCATCATTTTATTAGAGGCTCAATCACACATTTGGTAATGCAAGAAACAACAATTTCTTGAAATAGGTGATATAGAAAATAATATAGCCAGCAGTGCTGGTGAGATCATAAGTAAGAATTTAAGTCAAGAACTTCCTTTAGGTGCAGCCAAGTATATACCCAGGTTATCTTCCTCTGTTCTGTAGTAATCCTTATTTTTCAGGGAAATAGTGTATCGGTATTTTTTGTAAGGCATTAAGCCCAATTTTCTAGTGTAACTGGGCTGATGATCCTTAGTATGATTTAATTGTTCCCAGCACAGAGGAGCTGATAATGCTGCTGAGAATCTAAGAGGTTTTAATCTCAGGAGGGAGCGGGTAGAGAGAAAACTTAATGTTTTAATTTTACCCACAGGTGTAAATTAGCAAATTGTTGTAAAGCATAAGTAGCTTGAGGAGAAGAGCTTCTTTTTATCTGTCAAAAAACAGAGAAGAAAAGCCAGAAATATGTCAGACAAAATTCAGAAAAAATATCTCATATTTAGCAGTTCGATTAATCCCACGTAATTAACTTTTGTTCTGTTTGAGTCGAGTGATGTTGGTACCTTGACCACTGGATATTGTAAAAGACGTACCCCAAGTGGAAAACACAATTATAACTATTGTTTTCAATGTGAGGGCATCAGCCCTGCAACCACAAAAGGCTTTAACCCACACACAAAAAAAATGTGGTGTGTCAGGGAGCTGGGAAAAAGCCAAAGGCCATCTTGGATTTCCCATAGCCCTGACTTTATTTTACAGCCTTTGCTGACCCATTTTCAATTCCCTGTTTTAGAAGTAGACTGTTGTCATGATTTGAAGACATCAGAATGGCAAAAGACACACGAGATGTTCATATTTGTAGAAGCATAATGAACTTTATCTACACGTGCCATATTCTTCGTAGATCATTGTGAAACACTACTTATTCACTCAACCAAAGTAACAAAAGATCTTAAAAGCAAATATAAATCACTTAAAGGCTTAGGTAATTCACAAGTCTGTTATCAAAAGCAGCATTCCAAGAAAACTTTGTTTTCTTAACAGAGAGTGACAACCAAATTCCAAACTGGTACCAGCGTGCTGTTAAAAACATATTTATGTACCTAATTCATTTTTATTTAATCTTAGAAAGTTCTTTTTATTAATCTTGAAAAAGTAGTATCTTTGCAAAGGCATCAGATTGAAACCATAGTTGTCTATAATGATCAAAGCCACAGGAAGGCATGTTTAAAATCTGATTACAAGGCAATAGATAAAGTAAACTTGGTTACTGTTGGGACATGCAACATTTTTAGATAATAACTAGAACTGTGACTGATAATGTTTTATCAGGACATTTCTGAATTTTAGGAACTCCACAGAATTTCTAGAATACCCACATAAGCAAACAATTACCATACAATATTAAAAGGGTTTAAAACATTCAGTCAAATAGGATAAAACCTCTCAGTGTGGCATCAAGCACATTTATTAATAGTTTTAAACCTTTTGTTTATGTGTAAAAGGAAACCAATATTCAGTAATTAACATTTTAATATCTTGCTTTATTCCAGAAAGTTCACCCAAGTTCTTTTCTCATTTGCATTTTTACCCTAAATGTTTCTTTACATTGGATTATTTTCTTTACTGATAAATTTGCTACAGATAGTCTATATTAAATCTAGGCACAATAAAAGTGTTATACTTAATGCTGATGACTTTAAAGACGTCTCTATTAATTAGATTAACAAACATTATTACCGGGTATTAATTTAATATTGAAATATTTCCCAGTTTCCATCAATCTGAAATTTATTCAGCCTAATTTTTGTTGTATTTAGAACTGCTTGATTTGTAAATGCTTACTTTTCTTTTAGCCAATTAAATAGAGCTCATTTATGAATTAACCTCAGCAATATTATCCAAAGACAAAGGCACATACTGAGACATATACATATATGCAGACAGACAGAGATCTCATAGTTTCTGCTAGAGATTTAAAATGCCTTTTGGCCCCCTCCCCTCCCTCCACCCCCTTTTCTTTCCCTTGACTTGAAGTTGTATTAATTACCCCAAGGCTGAAATCTCAGGCAATGAGGGCTGTGATTGTATCTCAAGGGCCTGATAGGAGTTAACTTCAAACGTTCCCCTAGACATATTTTTGTTCTGTCAGCCTCAGAATTCTGAAAATAATATTTTCACAATCTAGCCATTTTAAATTGCATATGCAAAAAAGAAGCAGTTTTGACATGTAAAAAGTTGTATCTTTACCAGTTTTCTCTGGAGGCTAAAGAATATTGTGTCCGCACTATTAAAAGTCATCCTTTTTATTCTGTAGTCATGGTTTCATAGCTCAAATTTTAAGGCGATAGTACTAAAATTGGCTGTGATAACAGGGGCAGCCTGGCCAATAAAATGTTGTCCCATCAGGGATTGTCCTCTGTGGAGGTGGGGTCTTTGTTTGATCAGAAGAATCTGAATGAGTAAGGGAAATTTCAGGAGTAGGGGAAGATGGGTCCTATCCACTGAGCATTGGGAGATGTTGGAAGGGGATTGTTTAGAATGTTAGGAGTGTTCTTCTGATTCCTCAGCCTTTTTATTGTAGGAGAAAGTCCTGAACAAAAGAGAACCTCAGTCCATTTTCCCATCCTGTGGCGATATAGGTCTAATTGTAAGAGACCCATTTTCAGGCCATTTTACCATCCCCCAACTTAAATAAAGGCTAGGCACTGCTACAGTGGAATCTTAAGTTTTTCTCTTCTCTCAGCTCATTTAGCTTAGAAAGGGGATCCTCCCATGTCAAGAATAAGGCAGTGCTCCGAGAATGGAATCCAGCATCCTAGAAGTGTTTACTAGGAGGCTGGTGCCTGAAGGAATTTGGGTTGTCCCCTTAATTGCTTTCAAGCATGGTGCGGTTTTAAGCATTTTTGCCCACTGAATCCTGACCAGACGTCTCTGGCCCCCATTGAAGCCTCACACAATGCACCCAACCCAGCACGGACAGAGAAGGGCTTTTGAACCAGTGCAGACCGGTTGCCAGAACTTTTCTTAGGACAAATCCCTTGTCTATAGGGCCTACTATGGTGGAGTGTATTCCTGGAGACTGAGCATCTATAAATCCTAGGACATAGGTGGTTTGGTAGTGGTCAGCCCAATAGGTAGTCTGTTATAGGCTATGGGGTGTTAAGGCCTGGAGTGAAGGTGGAACTCCTAGAGGAGCTGAAGTTGGCCACAATGGAAAGTGCCACAGGGATCAGGATCTGAGGGCTGAGAGATGGGAATATTCCCATAGAGGATCTTTGGACACAGAGTCAGGTGGGTGATTAATCAGCAGAGATACAACAAATCTATCGCACTGTTTGTTTGCATCTAAGGTCCAATTTTAGGAGACATAAAGCTTATGTGAAAAAGAAAGCTTGTTTCCTTAGTAGAGTAGGTTAGAAAATCCCAGGAAAAAAAAGTCAATGGTGGGGTGTGCACCTGGCAGGCTTCTTGAGGAGAAAGACACTTGAAGGCAGCGGGCCCCCTGGGAGGTAATTTTTCTTCCTTGAGAAATAAAGTGTGGTGCATAGCAGGGTGCAGTTGGTAGGAGAGAGCCTCAGACACTGAGCTCAGGCTCCAGGGGAATTGCTTGCTGATGAAAAAGAACTGCTTGGGCATGGGGCATGCTGGGAGTTGTAGTTTAGGCAGAGAGAGAGAGAGAGAGAGAGAGAGAGAGAGAGAGAAGAGGAGGAGATTGGGTAGAGAGGAAAGTTTAAGCAAAAGAACAAGAGAGAGAGTGTGAGTGAGAGAAGAAACCCCTTCGACTCCTGAGCTGAGAGAGCCAAGATTAAGCCCTGTGGTCTTGGAAAGAGAACAAAGGAGAGAGCTGAGAGCAAGCAAGTTCTCATGGGAGAGAAAGTGAAAGTCAGAAGTCTCCAGCCAGCTGTTTCCAAGACCTGCAGTTTACCTTAAATTCCTGGGTTTCAGCAACATCTGATCCCAGAGAAGCAGCAGTGAACAGTGGGATGAAGTGAGATCTTAATTCCCTGCCCAGGAATTGCACCTGGGTCACCTTCATGAAAACTAGGGGTCCTAGCCACCAGACCAGCAAGAGCTAGAGAATAGAAGCTATTTTTCCCTGGCTCTTGTCCCCAGTGAAAAATGCATTTCTTATGAAGGCCAAAACTCTAAAAGCAGATACAAAGTTTATTACTGGAGACATGGCGTAACAATCAATGGGAGAACACACAGAGAAACAATTTGTTTAGTTAAGACAGAAGGAAGGCAGAGATGCACACCCAGAGAAATAGCATGTGGGCATCATCCATAATGAAGAGGAGTATAGTTAAGAGTAGGTTAAAAAAGTCCAAGGCAGATGGCTTCCCAGGAGAGTTCTATCAAACATTTAGAGAAGAGCTAACACCTATCCTCCTCAAACTCTTCCAAAATATAGCACAAGGAGGAACACTACTAAACACATTCTATGAGGCCACCATCATCCTGAAACCGAAACCAGATGAAGATGTGACGAAAAAAAAGAAAATTACAGGCCAATATCACTGATGAATATAGTTGCAAAAAATCCTCAACAAAATACTAGGAAAGAGAATCGAACAGCACATTAATAAGATCATACACTATGATCAAGTGGGATTTATTCCTGAAATCAAGGAATCTTCAATAAGCACAAATCAATCAATGTGATACATCATACTAACAAATTGAAGGCTAAAAACCATATGATCATCTCAATAGATGCAGAAAAAGCTTTTGACAAATTCAACATTCATTTATGATAAAAACTCTCCAGAAAGTGGGCATGGAAGGAAGTTACCTCAATTTAATAAAAGCCATATATGACAGACCAACATCTAACATCATTCTAAATGGTGAAAAACTGAAAGCATTCCCTCTGAGAACACGAACAAGGCAAGGGTGTTGACTCTCACCACTATTATTCAACATAGTTCTGAAAGTTTTAGCCACAGCAATCAGAGAAGAAAATGAAATCAAAGGAATCCAAACTGCAAAAGAAAAAGTAAAATTGTCACTCTTTGTAGATGACATGATTTCATACATAGAAAACCCTAAAGAAGCTTTCAGAAAACTGCTAGTACTAAATGATGAATTTAGTAGAGTAGCAGGATACAAATGAATGCACAGAAATCTCTTGCATTCCTATTACCAACAATGAAAGATCAGAAAGCGAAATTTAGGAAACACTCCCATTTAGCATTGCAACTGGAAGAAGAAATTACCTAGGAATAAACCTGCCTAAATAGGCAAAAGAGCTATATGCAGAACATTATAAGACACCGATGAAAGAAATCAAAGATGATACAAAGAGATGGAGGGACATACCATGTTCTTGGATTGGAAGTATTAACATCGTGAAAACGACTATCCTACCCAAAGCAATTTACAGATTCAAGCAATCGCTATCAAATTACCAATGACATTTTTCACAGAACTAGAGCAAGAAATTTTATGATTTGTATGGCAAAGCAAAAGACCCCGAATAGCCAAAACATTCTTGAGAGGGAAAGACAGAGCTGGAGAAATCAGGCTCCTTGACTTCAAAGTATACTACAGGGCTTTAGTGATCAAGACAGTATGGTACTGGCACAAAAACTGAAATATAGATCAATGAACAGAATAGAGAGCCCAGAGATAAACACATGCACATATGGGCACCTTATCTTTGACAAAGGAGGCAAGAATATACAATGGAAAAAAGACAGCCTCTTCAATAAGTGGTGCTAGGAAAATTAGATGGCTACATGTAAAATAATGAACTTAGAGTACTTCCTAACCCCCCACACAAAAATAAACTCAAAAGGGATTAAATATCTCAATGTAAGACCAGACACTATAAAACACTTAGAGGAAAACATAGGCAGAACACTCTATGACCTAAATCACAGCAAGATCCTTTTGGACCCACCTCCTAGAATAATGGAAATAAAATCAGGAATAAACAAATGGGACCTAATTAAACTTAAAAGCTTTTGCACAGCAAAAGAAGTCATAAACAGGATAAGGAGACAACCCTCAGAATGGGAGAATATATTTGCCAAGGAAGCAACTGATAAAGGATTAATCTCCAAACTATACAAGCAGGACATGTAGCTTAATAGCAAAAAAAGCAAATAGCTCAATCCAAAAATGCGAGGAAGACCTAAACAGACAGTTCTCCAAAGAAGATATGTACATCACAGCAAACTAATGAAAAGATACTCAATATCACTAACCATTAGAGAAATGCAAGTCAAAGCCAAAATGAAGTATCACCTCACACCAGTTAGAATGGTAAGCATCAAAAAATCCAGAAACAGTAAATGCTGGAGAGGGTGGGGAGAAAAGGGAAGCCTCCTGTACTGTTGGTGGGAATGTAAATTGGTACATCCACTATGGAAAAGAGTATGGAGGTTCTTTGGAAAACTAAAAATAAAACTAGCATATGACCCAGCAATCTCACTCCTGGGCATATACCCTGAGAAAACCATATTCCAAAAAGGAACATGTACCACAGTGTTCACTGCAGCACTATTTACAATAGCCAGGATGTGGAAGAAACCTAAATGCCAATAAACAGATGAATGGATAAAGAAGACGTGGCACATGTATACAATGGAATATTACTCAGCCATAAAAAGGAATGAAATGGAGCCAAATGTAATGAGGTGGATAGACCTAGATTCTGTCATGCAGAGTGAAGTAAGCTAGAAAGAGAAAAACAAATACTGTATGCTAACTCATATATACAGAATCTAAAAAAAAAAAAAAAAAGGTACCGATGAACCCACTGTCAGGGCAAGAATAAGGATGCAGATACAGAGAATGGACTGGAGGACACGGGGTGGGGGTGGGTGGGGGGTGAAGGGGAAGCTGGGATGAAATGAGAGAGTAGCATAGACATATATACACTACCAACTGAAAAACAGATAGCTAGTGGGAAGTTGCTGTATAACAAAGGGAGACCAACTCGATGATGGGAGATGCCTTAGAGGGCCAGGACAGGGAGAGCGGGAGGGAATCGTGGGAGGGAGTTGAGGGAGGGAGGGGATATGGGGATATATGTATAAATACAGCTGATTCACTTTGGTGTACCTCAAAAGCTGGTACAAGAGTGTAAAGCAATTATTTTACAATAAAGAGCTTGAAAAAAAAAAGGAATGAAATTGAGTTATTTGTACACAGGTGGATGGACGTAGAGTCTGTCATAGAGCACGAAGTAAGGCAGAAAGAGAAAAACAAATACCATATGCTAACTCATATATGTGGAATGTTAAAAAAAAATGGTACTGATGGACCCAGTGACAGGGCAGAAATAAAGATGCGAATGTAGAGAACAGACTTGAGGACACAGGTTGGGTGGCGATGCGGAACCTGGGGCGAAATGAGAGAGTAGCATTGACATACGTACACTATCAAAAGTAAAACAGATAACTTAGGAAGCTGCTGCATAATACAGGGAGATCAACTTGATGATGGATGATGACTTAGAGGGGTGGGATAGGGAGGGTGAGAGGTAGTCATGGGAGGGAGGGCATATGTGTATATAATAATAAATACAGATGATTTATTTTGGTATACAGCAAAAACTGGCACAGCAGTTGAAAGCAGTTATATTCCATTAAAGAGCTCCAAAAAAAAAATGTAAGAGGCAGTTAAGTCATTTATATAGGGCAGTTTTCCATGTCTTTGTTTACCTTTGGTCAATTATCTTGTTTCTTTTTTCACACCTGACCTGTTCCGGGACGTTTCCCAGCATGCGTGCACACCTTTTTTCCAAGATGGATTTCAGCCCAAAGACCTATGGAAAGCCTTACCATGATGTATTGAGGGGTGGCTCCTTTTTGGCCTCCATGGTGCTTTTCTGTGCATGTGTACTGTCTCCCTTGTCTCAAGGATGGAAGTGTATGACCTCTTGATCTCTTAAAAGGGTTTAGCCCCTCTCTGCCAATGCCAGAAATGTGTCCAATATTCAGTTATTTACCTTATTCCTATTGCTGTTTCTTATATTGAAGTGCAAATATCAAAATATAGACAGGAATCTGGTCATAAATATGCAGTCCTGGAGCCCATTTGTCTCTTGCCTCAGGAAATGTAAACAGGGGGCTGGTAATGAATGCCTGGGCTCAAGCTCATCTTCTTCTCTGCCTCATTAGTGTAAACAGGGGCGAGTTGTAAATGCCTAGCCTGGAGCCCATGTATCTGGTACCTCAGTACATCACATGGCAGGTATGCTGGGGAGGATGTTCTGCCGATGTCTGCTCATGTTTGACTGACGTGTCAACCCTCTTTGTGTGTACACATTCAACAGCAAGTCCAGGAGAAATTGTTAATCTGTTTACTCTTCTCCTTCACTCTGAGCTTTTCTCCCACATTCTCACATGCTTATTCATTCCTGCTCTATTTTTCTTCCTTCCTTCCTCCCTCCCTCCCTCCCTCCCTCTCTCCCTCTCTCTCTCTCTTTTCCTTCCTTCCTTCCTTCCTTCCTTCCTTCCTTCCTTCCTTCCTTCCTTTCTTTCTTTCTTTCTTTCTTTCTTTCTTTCTTTCTTTCTTTCTTTCTTTCTTTCTTTCTTTCTTTCTTTCTTTCTTCTTTCTTTCCTTCCTTCCTTCCTTCCTTCCTTCCTTTTTCTTTCTTTCTTTCTTTCTTTCTTTCTTTCTTTCTTTCTTTCTTTCTTTCTTTCTTTCTTTCTTTCTTTTTCTTTCTTTCTTTCTTTTTCTCTTTCTTCCTCCCTCCCTCCCTCCCTCCCTCCCTCCCTCCCTCCCTCCCTCCCTCCCTCCCTCCCTTCTTTCTTTCTTTCTTTCTTTCTTTCTTTCTTTCTTTCTTTCTTTCTTTCTTTCTTCCTTCCTTCCTTCCTTCCTTCCTTCCTTCCTTCCTTCCTTCCTTCCTTCCTTCCTTCCTTCCTTTCTTTCTTTCTTTCTTTCTTTCTTTCTTTCTTTCTTTCTTCTTCTTTCTTCTGTTTACCTCAGAATACCTGTGTGACCAGCAAATTGTACTTTTTATTGCTTTTACACCCCTCGCTCTGACCCTCACAAGTGCTGATGCTTAATTCCCAACATATAGATAGACTAACTCCTACTCATCGTCAACACTATTGGGAACAGCTTTTCTTCCATTTCTTTGTCGAATTTCTTGCACTAATACCTGGCTGTGAGACTACATTGGACGGATATCATCTAAGATCGTTAAGTGTCAAACTTGACCATATTGCATGGTTAATTGTGACTTAAGAGGGAATTTTATATAGCTTGGGACTTACAGATGTCACTTCAGGCTTGTCTGAAGTGGGTCAGGCTGCATTAATCCCAACCAATAACCCTCTGGGCCATACACTCCAGGATTGGGAAAGATTTGGACAACAGGAATTCAAAGAAAAAATCTTAGTCAATTATGTCATCAGGTTTGGCTATAATATGAGTCAAGAAATTTATAATGGAGTGAAGTCACCTATGTTCAATTTTTCACGGCCTTGTATCTAGGCAGTGGATCCTGAAGGCATTTAAAACATGTGTAGCTCAGAGGGATAACTCCAGGAAGGAGACAGAGGGCAGTTTAACTGCCAAACCCTACATGGCTATGGATCCTAAGAGTTGACCCTCCTCCCTTGAGGTTCAGGCTTTGTTAGCTATGAATTTCATAGCCCAGTCTGCCCCAAACTTCACGTGCAAAATTCAAGAAACAACAGCTGGTCCTCAACCTCTGTTGAACAATTTGTTCCAATTGGCTAATTTGGTTCTCAGTAATAGGGATATAGTGGAAAAGGATGAATGCACCCAGAAAAATATGCATATGGCCCAGTGATGGCTCTGGCTTTGTCTTCTCAGAAGCCAACAAAGGGGGAGCTGGCTTTTCAGGGCCAATGTGGCCCTGGCAGACCACAAGGCCTAGGGGTACCCACACAAGGTCAGTGAACTCTGTGTGGACAAAAGGGACACTAAGGGAGGATTGTGATCAATGTGCCCTCAGGAAAGAGCCAGGGATTGGAAGAGGGAATGACCAAGAAACCAGAAAGTGACCGAGTCCCCTCGGACATTAATGGTTTTGCAATTAGAACACTATGGGGACCCAAGACCAAAACTGGCTCTGACTAGAGTGACCATGTATATAACTAATGTCGTGTCCGGTGGTCATCATTGTGGTGGTCACGTGATAGAATATCTCATAGACATTGGTGCAACATTTTCATTCTTAACCCAAAGGATTGGAAATCTTAGCTGTCATAAGGAAATCATAATGGGGTTGTCAGGGAAGAGACAGGGGACACTTCCCTGGAACACCTTTTGTGCAAGATCATTGGCCAGCTGTTTTTACATTGCTCTCCTTTTGTGCCTGATGGTCCCATCCATTTAATGGGAAGAGATTTATTAACTAAGTTAGGGGCCACTCTGTTTCTTGAGGGGCAAGGGAACAACCCTCATCACCAAATGGTCCTAACAAAAAGCAAAAAGGAAAGGATAAAATCTGAAGCTAAAATAGAGGCCTTAGTGTCGACCCTGGAATGTGGAATATCAAGGTTCCGGGCTAGGCCAAAGATATCCAGCCTGTGATTATGAAGTAAAAAGGGTTATATAGTGTCTAAGTATAAGGTAGAGATTTCTTAAACCTAGGGAAGATCCTCAAAAATGTGTGCAAATAGATTACCAAAATAAGAGGCCACTGGTCTGACTAAGCTGACCATATTTGATATTCAGAGCCTGATAGGAATTTTGGAAGAGGCCTTCTCCCGAAAGCTAAATGGGGGAAAGTAAGCATTCCAACATAGGTGATTGGATATGTCAGGTTTTTAATATCATTGAGGTAAGCATCCAATTCTTTAAAAAAAAAAACAACTGTCCTTGTTTTGCAAATGTAGTACATTTGGACCAGATATGTGGCTCCAAAACTCATCCAAAGCCAACCAATCCTTTGACCACTCACCAAACCTTCCCAATTTATCCTAAAAGGCCTGTAAGTATTTTTCTTAAACAAACTTTTTTTTTTTAATCTATTTATTGGCTAGTTGGGTCTCTGTTGCTGCCCATTGGATTTGTCTAGTTTTGATGAGCAGGGGCTACTCTTCATTATGGTGCGCTGTCTTCTCAGTGCAATAGTTTCTGGTGTTGTGGACCCAGGGCTCTCTGTGTGTGGGCTTCAGTAGTTGCAGCATGTGGGCTCAGTCGTTGTAGCTCACAGGCTGTAGGGTATAGGCTCAGTAGTTGTGGTGCATGGGCTTAGTTGCTCTGCGGCATGCAGGATCTTACTGGACAAGGGCTCGAACCCATTTCCTCTGCATTGGCAGGCAGATTCTTAACCACTACCTCACCAGGGAATTCAAGAGGCTTGTAAGTATTAAACAAAGTGGAAACAAAATCAAACTAGGAGGAACTGGGTTGTACCTTTGAGATGCAAATGTCCTATTATGTCTTCTGGGCAACCCTTATGTCTGCCATCTTTTTAAATGTAGATTTTACAAAAGAGGGTAAAGTAATTTAGAATTTGACTTGTCAAGGATGAGTATAAATCCTAAGTGTCTTTTCTGTAAACACTAGTAAAAAGAGTTTAGCCATGTAGTTAGGTGACCTAGATTTGTTCCATCTGCCAGAAGCCAATTTGAATCCAACCTCTTGTAACTGATATGTTTTATGTTGTAACTGATTCAGGACTGAAATTTTGGAATGGGAACTCTGAGGTGTCAGTGTTTGTTTGTTTGTCTGTCTGTGTGTTCATATGTATCTATGTGTGTCTCATAGGTGTGTGGTATTGCCAAAAATTAATTGGTAAAGAGCTCTATTTAATTGACTTAAAGGAAATTCAGTGCTTATATAAGTACTCAGAAATAGAAAATAATCTGGTTGGGATGTATTTCAGGTTCATGTCATCTAGAAAATATTGACTACTAAAGTCATATTTGGTATTGAAAGTGGCTTAACCTTGTTGGTGTGATTAATATCAACGTGTCTTTAGAGTCATCCATATTGAGTATCATACTTTTGTTGCACCTAGGTTTACTAGAGGTCAAGTAACACCTTATTCTGTTATATTTGTTAACCAGAAAAGTAACTCTATATGAAAAAAAAAAAAACCTTCTAAGGAAAGTAAGATGTATGTTTTCAGTAAAAGAAAGTGAGAGGAATGAGAAAAATGGTACTGAAAAGAGTTGTGCATAGTCAGGATTTTCTAAGATTGGAGTAAATTTCCTTGGTAAATGGATTTTGGGCTAAAACTGAATTTGGTTTCTCCCTGCAAAATGTTCTTGAAATGCCTTTTTTAATAACAGATAATATGAGTGTCTCTTCCTTTAAGTGATATGTATTTGCTTTTGAGATCATTTGTAACTTTGGTTAAGGAATAAGTATTGTCTCACAGTGACCAATGATCTTATCTGACCTACTGTTTAAAAACCTTTTGTCAAAATTCACAAATATCAAATTCTAATTGTTTCTTTTGATTTCCAGCTAACTGTGGGGTGCTTCAGAGAGCCCCTGAGGCTTCTCAAAGAGAAATATTTAACTAGGATTATTTAGTATGTTAAGTGTAATCATTGATAATTCCGGTTATTATAAACAAGTTTATTGGTTATACTGTAATGAGATGTTTAACCATGCCTTGTAAGTCTTCTGTCATTTATTGATATTTTTGTACTCTGATGGTGGTAGAAAAAGTGCTTCTTCATTAAGGACATTCATAGACAGGCTATGGAAGCAACTACAACAGTTCCACATGAAGATGATGGCTATGTGAGGATTCCAGTGTATACTAACTTTAAACAAGGAGCTGTCCTGCCCTGGGGGTTCCTAGATCAGGCATCCAGAGATTTTTCTCCCTAACAGTTAGAGTCAATGGCCCTGTTCAGCCTTGAGACGGTTAGAGTGAATGCATAATTGCCATTCTGCTTCCCAGAAGAATATGAGAGTAGGGACTTCCCTCATGACCCAGAGGTTAAGAATCTGCCTTCTAGTGCAGGGGACACGGATTTGATCCTTGATCCATGAAGATCCCACATCCCATAGAGCAACTGAGCCCATGTGCCACAACTACTGAGCCTGTGCTGTAGATCCTGTGAGGCACAGCTACTGAGCCATTTGCCAAACCTACTGAAGCCCACGCACCTAGAGCCCATGCTCCTCAACAAGGGAAACCACTGCAATAACAAGCCTGTGAACCAAAATGAAATGTAGCCTCTGCTTGCCACAACTAGTGAAAGCCCACGTACACCAACAGAGACCTAAAGGAAGGCAAGAAATAAAAAAAAAAAGTGTTAATAAAAAAGAATACGGGAGTAAAATCTCTGAGGGGGAAATGAAACAGGGGGGAAGGGGACAGGGCACAACCTTGAAAGAATGATATAGCCCGATGACATGACATAAACTGAGGAGAGCCACATGGGTCCAAGATGGTGGACAAGTTGGTTTCCACCAGACCTTAAGCCTCAGGAATACAATAATAAGGATCAAAAAGTGGGTGGTGGCCCAATTCCTGGAAATCCCTGCCCCTTCCTGAAATAGCTGGAATACCCCTCTCCCTCAGTAGCCTATGAAATTAGCCGCCCATATAAAAACTGACAACCCCATACTCTGGTTCCTTTCTCACATCTGAGATCGCACACCGCTGTTTGTGGAGTGTGTTTCTGTGTAAATAAATCCACTCCTTACCTATCAGTTTGTCTCTCACCAAATTCTTCCTGCGATGAGCTATCAAGAACCTGAGCTTAAGTAAGTCCTGAAACCAGGTGTGTGATCTCAGTTGGAAGACTTTGGGTTTGGGGTGGATTTGAGTCCCAGCAACCTGGGATCAAATCCTAATCTGAGGTGCATGGTTTCAGTTTTAGCATCACATCAAATTGTTTGAAAGAATTTAAGTATATAAGCAGTCATGACTGGGACGTTCCTGGTGGTGCAGTGGAGAAGTTGCCATGCTCCTAATGCAGGAGGCCTGTGTTTGATCCCTGGGAAGGGAAGGAGGTCCACATGCCACAACTAATAGTTCACATGCCACAACTTAAGATGCTGCATACCACACCTGAAGATCACATGTTGTGCAACTTTGACCCAGCGAAGACAAATAAATGTATCAATTTTTTCTTAAAAAAACTTGAATGATATTCCTTTGTACATCTCTACCACATTTTCTGTATCCATTCAACTGTTGATGGATCTATGTTGTTTTTATATCTCAGCTATTGTGAATGATGCTGCAAGGTACATGACAGGACAATTATCCCTTTGAGATCATGATTTTAAGTTTTTGGGATAGATACCCAGAAGTGGAATTGCTGGACCAAATATAAATATTCTTTTTAATTTTTTGAGAAATCTCCATTATGTTCTCCAGCTGCTACACCATTTTACATCCCCACCAACAGTCTACAGGGTTCCACATCCTCATCAACACTTGTTATCCTCTGTTTTTTTATAACGACCATCCTAATGGATGTGAGATGGTAGTTTATTGTCATTTGATTTGCACTTTCCTGATGATTAGTGAGGGACAAGCTATCCTTACTTCAAATTTACAGAATAGGAAACTGATGTCCAGAAATCAACTTATGAAGGTCATATGACTAGATGACTAGTAGGTGCCAGATTTTGGATTTGAACCCAGGTAGAAAAGCTCCAGGATGTAATGCCTGGCGAGTATGCCTTATTGATTTCCCTGTGCCTAGCAAATCAGGGCCCATGCTGTTTTGTATTCTGTTCTTTTCTCTGAATGTCATATTGGAAAGATGTGTCTTCGCATTAAAGAATCTCCTAAAGCACAATTTGAAGGCGGTTGTTTGCATGATGGGCTATCTGTGCTGTGGACACTTTATGTTTAATGTGTCTTGGGATTCCCAGATTTTCCCTTTTGTACGAGATTCTGAGGACTACATCCTTGATTTTTTGTGTCTTGGGTGCTTCTGACCATCACTTTACAATAAACCTTAGGAGCAAAACTCCTGGGGCAAAGACCATACATATTTTAAGCACAATTCATCTCCAAAAAGATTGTATCAATTGACACTGTTTTAAGAATGTTGTGATTTATCCTTTTCCTGTTTTTTTTTCTACCTTTTCTCTCACTGGTGGCTATACGTCTGTCTGGTCTGGAATGGGTAAACGATAAAAGTGGAAGGTGGGGGAAGATTGTTGTTTTGAAGATCTGACATTGGGACATTCTTAGCAGTTCAGTGGTTAAGCCTCCATGCTTCTAATGCAGCAGAAGTGGGTTTGACCCCTGGTCGCTTATCTGAGATATCAGATAGTGTGTGGTGTGACCAAAAAAAAAAAAAAATGGATGAAGATCAGAGTTTATCCTCATGTTGGGAGCACAGGCTACAAATATAGAGTCTCAGGAACAGTGGACTCATTAACAGACACAGCTCCAGCCTCAGCCCTAGGCTCATGTAGGGAAGCAAAGCCTGACTTTTTCTGGTTGATATTATCCAGTAAGCTATGCTGACACCATATGTCTCCCAAGAGGGATGCAGCAGTGTGTGCTAGTGGAAGTATCTGTGAATTCATCCATTCAATTATTCAACATGTATTTATTGAAGGCCTACTATGTGCCTGTCACCAGTTCTGGGGCCAGAAGCCTAGAGGAGACATCCTTCATCTCTGTCAGGGGGTCATGCCCTGCAGGGGCTCATGGGGAGACAGTGAAATGGTACATGTAATTAACCAGGGTTATTACTCTTACTTGTATTGGTGGTTTCTCACCAACAGGGAGACGTTGCTTTGGTTCCATGAAGAGCACTTAGAAAATTAGCTTGAGCAGCTGTTCATGTGAGTCTCCATTAAGCCCAGATCATGATCTTTAGTATTAAAAAAAAAAAACAACTGTTCTGCTCTCACGTGTCCTCCCTTTATCAGCTCTGCAACTGGTCCTCTTTCACTCACCTCAAGCTTATCATTCCCAACCCTCGATCCTTGGGGTCCACCACAGCACGTCACACAGAGTAGGTGCTCAGTGAATTGGTTCTGAATGAAAAGATGAGAATGGAAGGGAGATGTCCCTTTCCCTGATGTTGGTCTTGCCTGAGTAAAGGCTCATACTATGTATTGCATTGGAGTGTTTTTTTTCCACCTTATGTATTGTTTCCTGCTCCTTCCCTCATCTGGGTCTCCCTCCAGTCTGACCCTTGTTATCTTCAGCCTGGGCCCCCTCCAAGGGTCTCCGTGTGGATAGAAGTGATGCTTCTACTCCAAATGCACCAAACCATGTCAGCTTGATCCAAATGCTTTGTATCTCTGCCACTAGAGGATGCTCAGAAAGGCTGAAGGCTTTGTGCACCCTGGGTCCCCCTTTACATGCATGGCATCCTCCCCAGCTGTGTTGGAGGCCAATGGAAGGGGCATCCTTGGCCCTAGAGAGGTGGGGCTGGCTGCAGGATTCACATTCTATCTCTTGGGATATGGGAATTGAAAGGACACTGCAGGTGTGGGTGGCAGTGACCTGGTGCTTGTCGTGTGGGGACATGGGGAGTTATCTTAGGTTGAAGGGCCTCACCCAGAACTCCCCTGGAGGAGAAGGCCACTTCCAAAAGTCCTCTGAGATGGGAAGAATAGAATCTATTTTTGTTATCCCTTATTATCCCTATGAGTGAGGAGGTGATGGAATTGGTGGTGGTGTCACTATGTCTTCCATGGTGTAACATATCCTGCTGGCACTTCCTTTGGGGCTGCCTTTCCCCAGCCCCAGTCCATTGATGCTGGAGGAAAGTGTCAATCATGTTGGGCAGGGACAAGTAACCAAGTAAAGCCAATCATAATCCTCCATGTCCCCAGCCAGGATGGTTTATCTAGGGCTGGACACCTGATCTGACATGGATCAATCAGAGCCCTCCCTGGTACCTTGACATTTTCTGAGCTTCTTTCCTTATGGGTTAGACCCCTTGGAGATATATGTGTAGAAGCCTGAAGGAAGAATGCTGTCAGGCTAAGAGAATCAAAGATGAGAGAAGGGAAAGAGGGACGGAGAGAAAGAGTGAGCTGATGGCTTCTGATTTATTGGGTCCATTCACTGAGATGTGTGGATCTGCTCTGCTGTCTGTGTCCCAGATCCCCCGTATTCTTCCCAAAAGTCTCCCTTTTCCTTGAAGCCAGTTGGAGTTGGTCTCCTTTTACTAGTGGTTCACATGAGGCTCTAGATCCTGCTGGATTATGAAGCACCTCCCGAACCCAAAGAGACGCACCCATTTGTATTAGCACCATTGGGAATGGAATCCTTTCTTCTTTACTTAGAATAGGGCTTTGCAGAGCACCAAACACAGTCCACAACCATCCCTGCGCGGGAGTGCCGTATGTGTGAGTGAGTGTGTGTTTAGAGTGCGCCTGATTGATTCCTGAAGCAGCCCCAGCATTTACACTGCGGGAGCCAGGCCAATCCTGCTGTTTCCCCAATCGTAAACCGAGAAATACAGCCTCAGGAAGACGTCACCAAGAATCCAGGTTTCCGGGTCCTTCAAGGGCTTTGGGTGCTCTCGAAAGTTGATGATACAGGGGCCCTTAGGGCTCTGGGGAAGATGGCAATGCATGCCTGTCAACCTGAGTCTTTACCTGCCACCCCCCTCCTTATCCAGAAATGGCAGCTTCTCAGATCAATGTCCCTTCATTAATAAGAAGCAAGTGGCTTTGTTAGAAGCTGAGGAAGGGGGGTGCCCATCCAAGAACAAGAACGGCCAACACATGTGATTGCCCTGAAGGATGGGGGTGGAGGAGGGAAAGATTGGAGTTTTGGATTAGCAGATGAAAGCTAGTATACAGAGGATGGATAGACAACAAGGTCCTCCTGTATAGCACAAGGAAGTATATTCAATATCCCTTGAGAAACCATAATGGAAAAGAATAAGGAAAAGAACAAGGAAAAGAACAAATATATATACGGCAAATTGACTCATTTATATAAGTGAGTCAATTTGCTGTACAGCAGAAAGTAACAGAACTTTGTAACTCAACTATACTTAAATAGAAAAAAAAAAAAAAGGACAAGAATGGCCTGTAGTTCCCCTGTTTCTTTCCTTTGACCCATGCTCAGTGTTTCCTCTGCAGAGAATGCCTTTTCTTCTCCCTCTTCCCCTCCCTTTTCTTTAAGACTGTGCTCCACCCCTCTAGAAAGACTTCCTGGACCCATGCTCACCCTCCCTGGCCACCCCAGGTTGGGTTTGGTGACTTAACCTTGTGCTCCCCTCGTCTCTAGCCCTCATCACCCCTAATCTGGACGTGGCACCACTTGGCACAACCCCTGGCAGTGCCATTTGTAGGGAGTCCAGTGTAGATTTGCCTCAACCCAAGCAGGCCTCCTCATGCCTCCATGAGTCTGGGGGTTTTGAATTACTGAAATTCCCTCTCTTCCTCAAAGCCTTCTTTGAGCCCATTGGCCTCCTCTGAAGACCCATAAGGAGCTGACATTAAGCCTCAACCCTGTGCTGGGGCTGTGCAGTCACTGCGCACCCTTTACTCAGGTGAGCATCCAACCTCCCCACAGAGGGGTCTGGAAGCCCAGCTCACAGAGGGGGACCTGGGGCTTAGCAAGGGGAAGTTACAGCTGAGGACTAGCGGAACCATGTAATAGATCATCCACCAGGACACTGGAGATTGGAAGGGAGACTGTTAATCATTACATTGAGACAACACACTGAGACTGTCCCCAACCAGCCCCACTGGTCACTTGGCCTATTTCAGGGATTGCTTGAGCTGACTTTCTTTGTTCATCCATTTGAGGGCTCTGGTGGAACTGAGGCTCTTTGAGGGCAGTGGACCTTATTTTTCCCCTTTTCTTGTGCCTCACACCATGCCAGTACGGAGTGGTGTCTCCATTTATGCCAGGATGATGGATGTCCAGTCTGCCCTCTACTCTCAAGATTTTAGTTTCATGGGAGACACTGGACCAACCACAGGGGCTCAGCAGCATCTGCAGGGGTGTGGCTTGGCCTGCAGAGGGCCCTCTCCTCCCAGCAAAGCCCAAAGGTTCCTGCCAGTCCCAAATTTGAGAACTAGCACCCAGGGTTGACCCCTCACCTTCCAAATGTAGGCTTCAGCGGGCACTGGGTAATCAGAGCCATTGATGTTGATACTGAAGGTAGGCAGTTGAGTGATGTTGCTACATGGGACCATGTACTGTTAGAGAAAGCAGAGAGAAGTTGTCCCAGCTGATCCTTGGTGTGTGGAGAGCCCCCGGAGTGACCACATAGCATGTCACTTCACCTCTCGACCAAAAGGTATGGCCTTGATGAGCTTCTGGATGGTGGTGACCATTGTGGTTGGGCCAACCAGCAACGAAGTCCCGGTATCCAGAATGGCCTGGCAGCCATTGAAGCAACCAATAGCCACTCCATCCATGGAGATGCTGAGAGACAGTGGAAAAAGGGGGCACCAGGATCACTCTGATGTCTCCCCCATGACTGCCTCCCTCCCTGACTGTCTCCAAAACAGCCCTTCAGCTCATGTCCTGAATCTGTTTTCCTTTGCTCTGGTCATGTAACCTTCTTGGACTTCCTTTCAATTTTTGAATGTAGCAGATTCTTTTGTGCCTTATGATCTTGGCATGTGCTGGTCGCCCTTCAAAGAAGACATCCATCCCCTTTGTCTAGCTAATTTATCCTCCTCTTCCAGGTTCCAGCTTCAAGGTTACTTTTTCAAGGACGTCTTCCCCCACATTAGATCAGGCTCCTGTCTTGGTCTCTCTGTCTACACTCTTCCTCATTTGTAGAAGTACCAAAATGGTAGTTCATTATTTGTGTGACTCATTTCATGTATGTCTGCCTCACCTGACGTAAGAGCAAGTTGTATGGTCAGTGCAACTAGTGCCCAGCACCCAGTGAATGCACAATGTCTGTTTGTTGAGTGAGCGAATGAATGGAGTGAAGAAATGAATGAGGAACAACCAGAGTCCTGTGTCTGGTGTCTGAGCAGTAAGGGTTCAACCCACGCAGTGAAGATTGCCATTCTCTGGAGAAGCAGATGCTCACAGTGTTGAGAAGGGAAAAACAGGCTGCCCTGGGAGGGGTTGACTCCCAGCACAGCCCCCTCACTTGGCTTAGACACTGAGACAACTGGCCAGGCGATGCCAAATCTATCCCGGGGGGCCTCCAAAGGACCCGTAAGCTTCTGTCTGAAGGTATCACACAGAATCCCAGCAGTTATTGCCCCTTGTTCTCAGGCCACTCCGTGATACCAGCTTCCTGATTCTCTCTGTCACAGCCCCTGCCCCACTGTGTGCCCAGGATATGGGGTTGGGTGGCAAGGGGTTGGGGGAGTGTCTATTTGTATGAGTTGTGTTCTGGTCTCAAGAATGCAGCCCACCTCTCTCCATTGCTGGTAAGCTTCTCCATAAGGACTCAGTTTTCCCAGTTTGTCCAGGACTTTCCCTGTGTTTCAATTAGCAGTTTTGTGTAATACGAACTCCCTCAGTCCCGGTAGCCCTGGAGAGTTGGTCATCTGATGACAAGCCTGTTTATGCTGGTGAATTTCTCCCTGATCCTCTTTTCCTCACACTTTAGGGTCCCCAAACCATGCCAGCTGCCTCAAAGGGCAGTGGGTGCAGGCCTCTCCAGGCTGCACACATGTCTCCATACCCTGTTCAGGATGCTGGTCATGGTCGTCGATGGGAGATCTGGGGTGATATGATCCTGTGGGCCGTGTGTGTATCTGTGTGCTTGTGTGTCTGTGTGTGTATCTGTGTGTTTGTGCCTGTGTGTCTCTGTTTGTGTCCATGTGTGTCCATGTGTGTCTTTGTGTGTTTGTGTATATTTATTTGTGTTCCTGTGCCTGTTTATATATGTGCCTGTGTGTGTTTATATGCGTGGAGCGTATGTCTCTTTGTGTGACTGTGTGTCTTTGTGTACATTTGTGTGTGTCTGCATGTGTCCATGTGCACATGTGGGAGTTAAACTTGGGGTGCCCATTAGAGGGAGAGGCTTACCGGTTCATGGTTATCTGCCAGTGGTGGGTTCGGGACACTGGTATCCACTTGAGCTCTCCTCTGTGGTAGCTGTGGTCCACCCCACCAAACATCACCACGCTGCCATTCTCCTTCTGGCTGAGGAGAGAAGGAGGAGGGAGGGCTCCTTGTCATAGAATAACAGCACTCACTGTCTGAGGGCTGCACTTATCCACCCACCAGGCACTAGTATGGTCCCCGTATTACAGATGTGGATATTGAGGCATGGAGGGATTAATTGCCCGGCAAAGGCCGGTCACCTGCTAATGAATGGCACAGAAGAGGTTCGAAGCCCGGAAGCTGGCCAGGCTCCGACCACTCATCCTTCTGAAGAGAGCCTGGTCCTTTCCGGCAACCAGAGTGCTCAGAGATACCCTCAGAGCCACCAGGCTCGAGGGGTCTGGCCTCCCCTTTGTGTAGCCTGTTGTTTTTCAGAAAAGCCGAGGCTGGAAGACATTAAGGCTTTGGGTTCAGGCTAACTCAGGGTTGGCTTCATAAGCTTGTGACCTGGGCCATCCATGGGGCCCCACTCTCAGGAGGGTCCCATGCCTTTGCTCTCCCTGTCTTGAAATTCTTAATACTTTTTGAACAGGAAGTCCTACGTATTCATTTTGTACTAGCTCCTGTCAATTTTGTAGCTGGTCCTAGGCTCTTGGTTAAATGTTAGTGAGGAAGTAAACATTCCTGCCATCCATCTCCTTCCTTCCATATCAAATTCATCAGCAAATCCTGTTGTCTTTTCCTCCAACCTTTATCCTGACACCTTTAATTTCTCTCCCTGTTCCATCTACCCCCGTGGACCAAGCTGCTACTCTTGAGCCCATGAGCATGGTTGTGTTCCAATAAAATTTTATTTAGAGAAACCAGTGGCAGGGCCAGATGTAGCCCTGTGGCCATAGTTGTGGTGGGTTAGACAGTCCCTCAGGAAGGTTCTGGATCAGATGGTCTATAATTTTTCATGCAACTGAGAGGATCTTACACCTGATTTACAGAGAGTGCTTGCTTGTCCAGCTCAGACTTACTTGCTCAAGTAGAAGGCAAAGACAGGCTGAGAAATGATGCCTTGTGTCTTCAAGTTGTCTAAGACGGGGGTAGTCCTTTTGCGTGCAAGGCTGGGATAGGCCAGGCCCAGGACGCCATCAAAGGGTACACGATCCAACTGTATTTGTTTCTCGCTCAGGCCAAATTCCTGGCCCAGGATGACAAGGTTCCCGATCTGAGGGAGAGGAGAGTGTTCCCACATAAAGGTTTGGGAAATGGGGCTGGGACTGATCTGGGCTGGAGATGCCATGAGGAACACAGAGAAAACCTGAGGCCTGGCTGTGTCCTGGGTGGACCTCAGATGGATAGACCAAGCTGGGACAGGGATTCAGATTCTATTTTTGCAGGGCTGTGGATTTTAACCAACCCCTGATCCTCCTCCACACACTCTCTGAAGGGAGTCAAATTGGCCTCCTGCTTTCTGTAAAGGTGGGGAAACTGAGACTCAGGACAGGACCAAATGGTTCCCACTTGAGGACAAAATGAGTAGAGAGCAGGGTCGTCTTGTCCTTGGCATCACTATGATCAGATGACAGAAATGGACTGAATTCATTGCAATGCATTGTGGATTCTCCACCTGCCCAGGAAGGCAGAAGCCCAGTATACAATGTTGCTGCCAGAGTTCTTATGAAAATTCCACCTGGGCAACATGTTTTTGGGGATGTGTGTGCCTTAGAGAGACAGAGATACAGAGACAGAGACAGATAGAGACAGAGACAAAGACAGACAGAGACAGAGACAGAGAGTGGAGAGTACTCAGCCCCATTGGTGGAGGCAGACCATAGATTTTATTGGACTCTCGAGAGCCCCCTAGAGTGAGAACCAATTTATCAGGCCCCTCCCCTGGCCCCTGCTTTCCTTGCCCAGATGTCTGAAGACCTCGGCTGCCCCCAGGAGCCCAAGATCACTTTCATTCTCCCAAATACCCCACACTTGCACGAATCTTAACTGGCCAGCCCAGCTCCACTGCTTACCAGATGCCTGACCTTGCCAAGGCCCTGGTGGTCTGCACCTCAGTTCCCTCCTCTGTATAATGGAGCTAATCATAGTCTTGCTCTGTGGGGTCGTTGCAGGATTAAACATGTTATTTCCATGAAAGTCTCAACAAAGTGTGAGAACAGAAAGGTGGGTGCTTCCCCCCCCCCCCCCCGCTCCCAGAAAAATGAACCTTGAGCTGCTCATGGGCAAAGGAGCTACAAATCCACTCCCCAAGCCACTCTCTGGGTTAGCCAATCTGGGAGTGTGTGTGTCAGCAGGGGCCCTGCCTCCCCAGGGACAAGTTTTGCAACGCGGGGGCCAGCCACTAGGGTCTTTGGGAAAAATGGGGCCGACCACTTGGTGCTGCATGTGTTTTGTAAGGAGTGGTAGCTCCCAGAGCCAGTCGTGACTCAGCTTCTGGTTTCAGTTACCCGAACGGTGTCACAGCCAAGAGATCCAACAATCCTCCCAGTGTGGTATTTGAGGGTGAAGAGCCGTCTTGTACGTCTGAAGGTTCTGGACAAGTGAGGGTTGAAGCGCTTGTTTGCAGCTGCAGAGACAAGGGATAAGTGGCCCTCAGTGCCAAGGATAGGCGGCTGGAGGAGTGAGTGTAAGATGTGTGGGGGTGGGGGTCAGCGGCAGGTACTCACAGCAGGGCTGACTGGAGCAGACGACGGAGGACACCCACAAGTCAGAGGAGCCGGTGTCAAAGACGACCCTGAATTCCTGAGGGGGGGTTCCAATGGTGATGTTTCCAAAGTAGACCATCTATGGGGGCCGGGGAGGGGTTGTTAGGGCAGGCCTGGCTGCCCTGGCCGGCCATGATTCTCGGAATGCTGCGTCTGTCCAGGTGTCCCATGTCTCCTGAAATCACTTTCTACCACTCCACCTCACAGCCTCTGCTCAGATCAGTGCATTCATTTGTTTTTGTTTTTTTTTTCCCCCATGTGCTAACTTACGTCCCCAACCAGGGATTAAACATGTATCAGTGCAGTTTTAGCACAGAGTCTTACCCACTGGACCTCCAGGGAAGTCTGGGTGCCTTCATCTGAGAAGTTCTCCAGTCTCCCCTTCAAGGCCCAGCCTGAGTGTTTCCTTCTCCAGGTGGCCCTCTTAGGTCACCCAAGGCACTTCCTCTAAACTCAGACTGTGTCCTATTAACACCACTCAGTTGGTCCTTTTGCGGGACGTGAATTTACTCTTTGTCTATCACTCAGCCTGGCCTATGCATTCTTGAAGGATAGATTAGACATTTTAAAAAATCTGTAACAATAACCAGAATCTTAGCTATTTATGGCATCACAGACCATAGGGTTCAGTAACATTTTTGGTGTTCTTCTTGGATCACTGGGGGCTGGCCTTCCTCTGCCTGGGGTTTCAAACTTGATGTGCAGTTGGCTTTATCTTTTGATCAGACATGGCTCACCTTTCGCCTGTAACTCTGTGGCTAACTTACTTCAGAAAGAACAATCTCTCTCACAGTAATGACATATCTTTGGCACAAAAATGCATGTTTACCTGCTCCCTGGTCATTGCTGGGCCCAATCACCACAGACCCAGAGCTCAGGATGAGAGTACCTTCTACCCTGGGTCCTAGTCCCCCAGTGGTTCTGCTTTTTGCAGGAACCCCATCCCAACAATCAGCCTGGTACTTCGAAGTGAACCCCAGTGCTAGGCCAGAGCACCAGTAGGCACTCTGGAGCGGCATCCTCCCAAGACACTCACGTTCAGGTAGTTCCTCAGGGGGTGAAGAGAAATTTTCGGGTCATCAGTGGCATTCTGGGACCTGTCATCAGTGTTCTCCTCCAGGAAATTTGTCAGCAGGTTTTTCTCCCTGAGGGTTTCTCTCAAGGTCTTGATCTTCGTTAAGGGGATTCTTTCACCAAATTTTGGGAAAAGGAAACAAAGAAGGTGCAGTAATCAGCTGTCCTTGTTATTGTACTACTGTCAAACTTTGCATGATAATGTATTTTTCCAGAATTTTTATGTGTGTCGTGTTATTATCAGGCCGCCATGCAAAGACCAGGGTAAAGACTTTGGTTTGAATGCTGGTTCTGTTGTGTAATCTTGGGTAAGACATATGACCATTTGGAGTCTCAATTTCCCCATTGGTAAAAAGGTAGAATATAATAACCCCCAACTCCATATAGAATGTTGTGGGTATTAAGTGAGATGATGGATATAATGTATGTGATACGTAAGAATTCTCAATAAGGGCAGCCATTACCATTGGTATTGCCATCCCACTGTATCTTTTCCAAAGAAGCTCTGGGAAGGAGGTAGAAGGAGGATCATTATCTTCTTTTTTACAGGGGAGGAAATGGAAATTCAGGGAGTTTGTGAATTGGCTTTGGTCACCCTCCTTGTTAGAGGTAAAACAGCCTAGAAATAGCCTTCCTGATCTTTCTTCAGGGCCCAAGCAGAAGAGAGGGGTGCGAGAGGAAGCCATGAGATGTGGTATAAATAAGGAAATGAAGAGGCTAGAGAAGCAAGGAAGAGTTAAAAGAGGAAGAGAAAACTCAGATATTTTTGCACCCACAGAGAAAACCAAAGAGATGGAGAGATAAGAGAGAGACATACAGAGATGAAGACACAGACACATTCACACCGAAATGGAGAGAGAGCAGAGAGAAGACCTACAAGCAAATACAGGAGAAGTGCTCTTCCATAGGACCACACTTACAGTGGCAGGTGTGGTGCGCTGAACAATTCAGAGTACCACTTTCACGTAGCTCATGATGTGACTGGCAACCCCAGAGTTGTGCAACCCTGCAGGCTGACTCTAAGCCCTTGGGCTTCTCGGTGCCCATGGCAAGATACTCATAAATAAGTGTGAGTTGATCTTGAAGACTGTAAGGGAATGAGTATATTTCCTTCTAACTCTGATAGGTGGAAGAATAAGAGGACAAGGAAAACCACAGAAAGAGAGGTGATGACACATACAGTCCCTGTACTTACATGACTAGGCACTCTGAGAGGGCCACCAGCCCGAGGATTCTAAGCCACTTCATGTTTCTTTCTGGGCTGAAATTACTTAGGAAAGAGCATGCAGTGGTGGCCAGAAGCTCCTAGTTATATATGCTCTGACCTGCCCTAATTGTCCCCTTTTGGCCACCAATGGACCTGAAAAGAAATATGAACCTGTCGATAAAATCTTTACCTCCATTGGTGTCCTAGGGGTGTGCACGTGGAAAATTCTCAGAATACATAGGTTTCTACTGTAATCTCTTCCTTGGGGCTTTGCTGCAAAATGAAATTGACCTGCATGGACTAACTAAGAGTGGGGAGACTCTTACCAACTTGAAGATAAGACAGTGGTAGTAATGGGCTAAAAGTAAATGCTAGGGGCCATTCTTGACATTTGTGATCTCATGTGGTCTTCCTAGCAAATTCATGAGATGTACATTGCTGTCCTCAGTCAGAGAGGAGATTGCTAGGAGGAAAAGATTTCAAATGACAAAGTGAAGGCTTAGGGGAATCCCAGTGACCTACTAGTGAGTGGCTTTAGGTAGCGGCATAAATGGCACAGATTGGGGGCACTTTTGATGCCAATATGCATCAAAAATCTAAGCTAGAGTTGTATTTCAATTGCAGAATTTCACTATTGGAAGAAATGTGGTGCATGCATCCACAAGGTACTTCATATCATCCAACAAACATATACGGAGCACCCAGTGTACTGGGATCTGGGTTAGATGCTGCAAAGTTAATGTTGAGTAAGACACAGGTGGTCCTTATCTTCAGGGAGATAACAGTCTAGGGCAGTTCTCACAAACTCATGGCCCAGGAGGCAAGAAAAATGAATGGAAAGGCTGGACAGGCATCATGGTTGGGGCAGGCAGCACATGCCCTGTCAGTGGGGGCAGCCTCTGCTTAGCTCCAACCAGTGACTACATGTTGGAAAGCGGTCTCGTTGGCCAGGTTTACAAGAGAAGTCAGAAGTCTGGATATTTATGTAAAATATCCTGATTTTAAATTTTATCAAGTTTTTTTTTTTTCTTCTTCACAAAATGTAGTGTGAGCCAAACCTGAAACAACTGTGTACTGGATTCAGCCTGCAGACTGTGCAGGTCTTTATTTCTCCCCTAGAAGTGAGAGTAGAGAGGGACAGAGAGGGTTCAATTCATGTCCATTGACTGAATCAGAAACTGATTTCAACTTAACCATGTTAATTTCCCTTCCATTTGTAAAAAAAAATCATCAGGATCATTCAGCTGCTGAATTGAGTAATGTTCACTTGCTGAGCATCTGATATAATTCCCCAATAGGATCCATGGCTTTAAATATTTTGTCAACCAAACCAGTCATGGAAAGGAATAATTTTTCAGTGTCTTCTCTCTCAAAAAAGTCTCAAAAAACCACTCAGAACTCCTTCTCAGCCTGAGTTGAACAAGCTACGTGTTAAAGTGTTATTCCAGCCAAAGTAAAGACAATGGAGTTTTATAGCTCCTTCTGGGATTCCCAGGACCCAGATGTTCCTGCATGTGTTGTACCCAGGCCTGTCCCTTGGGTAGAACAAAGGGAGTCTGGACTGGTAACCAGATAGGTGATAGATGGGGTGCTGCGTCTTCCTACTGATTTTTGCACATTGTTAAATTTGGATTTTTGTGGTTCCATCCCTATGGAGGGTATTTGACGGCACCTAGCAAATGACACACACAAAAACCACTTAGCTCAGCCATTCTACTTCAAGGGACTAATCCCAAAGATATACTGGCAAAAATATAAAAAGACATATCCACAAGGTATTTACTGCAACATTGTTTGTAAAAGCCAATGATTAGAAACATACCTGATGTGCCCATCCACTGGGGAGCTTTGAATGAGGCAGAGGGCAACTGAGCAATTGGGTACAATGGGGATGGAGGGAGGCATGGAATGGGTGAGATCTTCAGGTTATACTTTTTAGTTCTGAGAAAAGAAGGATCACAACGGTGCTTACAGTTTGTTGCTTTTCCATTTACATATATGTCTATTTTCAATAAGAAAGATGGCAAGAATAAACCAAAAGCTAATAAAAATTGTAAGTTATGGGGGAGGGAGAGGGACAGAAGTGAGATATCTCTGGTTTTATAGTTTGAGTTTACAACCATGTAAATGTGTTACAGAATCAAAAAGATAGGTAAACAAGTCCATCTAAATTGAGAGCTATGAGAAATGAACCTCATTCTATCAAGTTGGTGACATAGCCGCACAGAACAAAACATTACTTAAGTGGCTTCAAAATGCAGAGTTTTGACTACGTTCAGATTGAGATATCTCCTGAGCACAAAGACAAACAAACAAAGATACCCTCCCTTAGAAACAAAACCAAAAGAGAAAACAAAGAAATCTGAAACTATATCCAACGTCTTATTTTTGGCGATATTGCTGCTGTTGTTGTGTAAGTATGATAAGTATGTGTATACAAGTTAAAGAAAGTAAGTAAGTAACCTCATGTTGTTATGAAGAAAGACTTTCAGTGGAAGAGACAAAGGAGATATAAGTGTACAACCAAAAAGCTTAAGTAAATCCCTGTAGTCTTAAAACTTGAATTGGATGTATAAGTTGTATCAATGAATTTTTTTTCCTTTTTTTTTCTTAAAAATTAATGTTTGCTTCTTGGCTCTGACCACTGAAAAGCCTAGAAGGAATGGCAACGTGATAACAGTGAGTATCCTGAGGCCTAGCTTGTGGCCTCTAAATACCATTTCCCATGAGACCATCCAGAGATTCTTGATGAAATTCACGGCTGGGCCAAGAAATGCACAAGATAAGCCTGAGAATCTTGAATGACCAGAAAGTCGAGGGCCTTCAGAGACCAGCAGTGGCCAGACAAAATGTGTAGGAATCAATATGAAGGGGCCAAAATTGGGACAATTTTGAAACAGGAGGGAAGGGGGCAGGGCACAACCTTTGAAAGAATGACATAGCCCGAGGACATGACATAAACTGAAGAAAACCAATTGGGTCCAAGATGGGAGACAAGTTGACTTCCACTAGACCTTGGGCCTAAGTAACACAAGCATAAGGATCAAAAAGTGGGGTGTGAAATGGGCAGAAGACCTAAATAGACATTTCTCCAAAGAAGACATACAGATGGCCAACAAACACATGAAAAGATGCTCAACATCACTAGTCATCAGAGAAATGCAAGTCAAAGCCACAATGAGGTATCACCTCACACCCATCAGAATGGCCATCATCACAAAGTCTGGAAACCACAAATGTTGGAGAGGGTGTGGAGAAAAGGGAACTCTCCTGCACTGTTGGTGGGAATGTAAGTTGGTACAGCCACTATGGAAAACAATTTGGAGGTTCCTTAAAAAACTACAAATAGAACTACCATATGATCCAGTAATCCCACTCCTGGGCATATACCCAGAGAAAACCATAATCCCAAAAGAAACTTGTACCATAATGTTTATTGCAGCACTATTTACAATAGCCAGGACATGGAAACAACCTAAATGCCCATCAACAAATGAATGGATACAGAAGATGTGGCATATATATACAATGGAATATTACTCAGCTATAAAAAGGGAGGAGATGGAGCTATATGTAATGAGGTGGATAGAACTACAATCTGTCATACATAGTGAAGTAAGTCAGAAAGAGAAGGACAAATATTGTATGCTAACTCACATATATGGAATCTAAAAATGGTACTGATGAACTCAGTGACAAGAACAAGGATGCAGATACAGAGAATGGACTGGAGAACTCGAGGTATGGGAGGGGGCGGGGGGTGAAGGGGAAACTGAGATGAAGCGAGAGAGTAGCACAGACATATATATACTACCAAGTGTAAAATAGTCAGTGGGAAGTTGTTGTGTAACAAAGGGAGTCCAACTCGAGGATGGAAGATGCCTTAGAGGACGGGGGCAGGGAGGGTGGGGGGGACTCGAGGTGGGGGAGTCAAGGAAGGGAGGGCATATGGGGATATGTGTATAAAAACAGATGATTGAACCTGGTGTACCCCCCAAAAAAATAAAAAAATAAAAAAAATAAAAAAAATAAAAAAAAGTGGGGTGTGGCCCAATTCCTGGAAATCCCTGACCCTTGCTGAAATAGCTGGAATACTCATCTCACTCATTAGCCTATGAAAGTACCCACCTCTGTAAAAACTGACAACCCCATACCCTGGTGCCTTTCTCATCTTCTGAGATGGCCCACCGTCTGTCTGTGGAGTGTGTTTTTGTCTAAATATATCCACTTCTTACCTATTAGTTTGTCTCTCACTGAATTTTTTCTGGGATGAGACATCAAGACACTGACCTTCCTTGAGTTTTGAAACCAGGTGTGTGATCTCAGGTGGACAACTTTTGGTTTTGGCCAGGTTCGAGTCCTGGCTGCACCGATTCAAATCCCAATCAGGGTTTTGGCTGGGCTTGTGTCCTGACATGTGGGTTCAAGTTTCACCCTGATGTGTACAGTTTTAGCTGGTGACTACAAATGACAGTGATAAGATAAGAGAATGTTGAGAGTTAGATCTTGGTCCTAAAGAGGACTGTGGTACTGATCTCAGAGAGGCAACAGTGAGTGGTGGTGTGAAGCAAGATCTTAATTCCCTGCCAGGATTTGAACGTGGGTAGCCTGGGTGAAAACCCGGAGTCCTAGCAAGCAGCCCAGCAAGGGTAGAGGCTAGAAGCTATTTTTCCCTGGCTCTTGCCCCCATTGAAAAATGCTTTTCTCACGGAGGCTCAAATTGTAAACGCAGGTACAAAGTTTAGTATTAGAGACATAGCATAGAAACAGGTGGGAGAGCACACAGAGAAACAATTGGTTAAGAAAGAAGCAAGGCAGAGATGCACAGCTGGTGACAAATGGTGTGAGCATCATTCCTAATGAGGGGGAACCCGGTAAAGAGGTGATTAAGTTACTTATATAGGGCAGTTCTTCCAGGTCTTTGTTTGCTTGTTGGCCAGTTATATGGTTTCTTTTTTAAAATTTATTTATTTATTGGCTGCTTTGGGTCTTCATTGCTGCATACAGGGTTCCTCTAGTTGTGGTGCAGGGGCTACTCTTCATTGTGGTATGAGGGTTCCTTATTGTGGTGGCTTCTCTTGTTGCTGAGCATGGGCTCTAGGCCCATGGGCTTCAGTAGCTGTGGCACACTGGCTGAACAGTTTTGCCTCACAGGCTGTAGAGTGCAGACTCAATAGTTGTGGCACACTGGCTAAGTTGGTCCGCAGTTGTGGGATCTTCCTGGAGCAGGGATCAAAGCTGTTTCCCCTGCATTGGCGGGTGAATTTTTAACCACTCCACCACCAGGGAAGTCCTCAATTATCTGGTCTCTTTCTTCACATCTGGCCTGTCCCAGGAGCCTCCCCATCATGCATGCACACTTTTTTCCCAGATGGATTTCAGCCCAGACGCCTATGGGAAAGCCTTAGCACGTCATAATATGGGGTGATGTCCCCTCCTTTTTGACCTTCAAGGAGCCTTTCTGTGCATGCGTAATGTCTCCCTTGTCCCAAGGATGGGAACTGTATGACCTCTTGCTTTCTTAACAGGATTTAGCCCCTCCCTATCCCTGCCATATAAGTGTCGAATATTCAGTTATTTACCCTATTCCTGTTGCTGTTTCTTATGTTGAAGTGCAGATATCAAAGTATAGACAGGAGTCCAGTCATCAATATGTAGTCCTGGAGCCCGTTTGTCTCTTGCCTCAGGAAATGTAATGTAGGGACTGGTAATCAATGTCCAGCCTGGAGCTCATCTTCTTCTCTGCCTCATGAGATGTACATAGGTGGCCAGTTGTAAATGCCTAGACTGGAGCACATTTATCTCATATCTCAAATCCCCCCTCAGAAATGAGAACCCCAATAAATCTTTATTGGAACTATGTAGGGCAAAGTTATGTCTTCTGCAGCTTCTTCATGCTGGTGTGCAGCTTGTAGACCCTACCTAGTTGCTGTTACAGAGATCTCATCCTGTCTTATTAAGGGGCCCAGGGTGACTTCTGTTGTTTTTTCAGCAGGATCTGTTATGAGAAGTGTCTAGAATCTCTGCATCACCATCACCTTGTCTGGGAACCCATTCTGTCCTCAGAAAGAACAAACTAGACAAGTAGTTTAAGAAGGCAGGGGCCAAAGATCAGTAAAGTTTATTGTAACCAGAGGTCCAAGCAGGTATAGTAAAGGTGGGGTTACCCTGTCCTAAGGAATGGAGCCGTTTGGCATGGTCATATTTACTTTTGATGTCCTATTCTATTAGCCCAGTATAATTGATGTAGGTATAACAGACCCAGCTCGAAGTTGTTGGAGGAGTGACAACCTGAACATTAATAGAAAAAGAAATCACATTTTTTAGGAGAAAAAGCCTGAAAAGTAGTGTGGATCTGGCACTTTGGAAAACTTGTAGCCAGGTAGCCAGTTGTCTAGTTTCATCTAAGTAGGTTTTAACCTTTGATGTGGTATGAACACATAGATAACAGGATATATTGGCCTGAAAATTTTCTCATTGTCAAAGCAAATCTTACTCTTAATGATGTTGGTGATTTTATAGGTATGAGAAGAAGCAAGAATTTGAGCTCATAAAATCTTTCTGAACATATTTAACTATCCGGAGACCTGTGTTCTACCAGTTTTTTGCAGAGCACAGAGTGCCTCATTTTTGATTTCTTCACTGAACTTCTTTCAGGGGGGCTTGAAGTTCAGCAGCTGTAGAGACCGTGATTTAGTCCTTGTAGAGGTGGATAGCAAGCGTCACTTTGCAGTTAAAGGGGTCCCTTCATGGTCATAAGTTTGCCCATGGTTTGGGGGGCATTTCATGACCATATCATCCCACGGTGCTAGGAAGGCTCATTCCTATGTCCGGTGGAATTTCATTGAAGGCCATTCAATGTGCCGTTCCTTGAGTTGGCCCTGCTAACAGTAGCCAAAAACCACTGGACCACCTGTCTAGTCTTTTATGATCCAGGAGATTATTCCCTCTTGTTGCATCTTTCCATATCTAGAGTTACACTCTTACCATCACTGATCTCACATGGAAGTATATATCATCATTTTATTAGAGGCTCAATCACACATTTGGTAATGCAAGAAACAACAATTTCTTGAAATAGGTGATATAGAAAATAATATAGCTAGCAGTATTAGTGAGGTCATATGTAAGAATTTAAGTCAAGAACTTCCATTAAGTGCAGCCTAATATATATCCAGGTTATCTGACTTAGTCTGTTCTGTAGTAATCCTTATTTTTCAGGGAAATTGTATATTGGTATTGTTCATAAGGCATTAAGCCCAATTTCCTAGTGTAACTAGACTGATGATCCTTAGTATGGTTTAATTGTTCCCAGCACAGAGGAGCTGATAATGCTGCTGAGAATCTAAGAGGTTTTAATCTCAGGAGGGAGCGGGTAGAGAGAAAACTTAATGTTTTAATTTTACCCACAGGTGTAAATTAGCAAATTGTTGTAAAGCATAAGTAGCTTGAGGAGAAGAGCTTCTTTTTATCTGTCAAAAAACAGAGAAGAAAAGCCAGAAATATGTCAGACAAAATTCAGAAAAAATATCTCATATTTAGCAGTTCGATTAATCCCACGTAATTAACTTTTGTTCTATTTGAGTCTAATAACGTGGGTACCTTGACCTCTGGAGACTGTAAAAGACATACACCAAGTGGATAGCACATCTATAACTATTATTTTCATTGTGAGGGCATCAGCCCTGCAGCCAGAAAATGCTTTAATCCATAAAAATTAAAAAATAAATGAGGTGTGTCAGGGAGCTGGGAAAAGGGAAATGGCCATCTTGCATTTCCCATAGCCTTTACTGTTTATTTTACAGCCTTTGTTGACCCATTTTCTATTCCTTGATTTAGGAGTAGAACGTTGTCATGCTTTAAGGAGATCAGAATAGCAAAAGTCTGAAAATGAGGGTTTCAGTTTTCTAGAAGCAGAATGATCTTCATCTACACGTGCCATAGTCTTCATTGATCATTGTGAAATATTACTTATTCCCCCAACCAAAGTAACAAAAGAGCTGAAAAGCAGATATAAATCAATTAAAGGCTAGGTAATTAACACAGTCTGTTGGAGGAAAAGCAGCATCCAAAGAAAACTTTGTTTTCTTAACAGAGAGTGACAGCCAAATTCCAGTCTGGTACCAGTGTTCTGTTAATAACATATTTATTTGCCTTATTAATTTTAATTTAATCTTAGAAAGTCCTTTTTATAAATCTTGAAAAGGTAGTATCTTTGCAAAGGGATCAGATTGAAACCATAGCTGCGTATAATGATCAAAGCCACAAGAAGGCATGTTTAAAATCTGATTACAATGCAATTGATGAATTAACTTGGTTACGTTTGGGACATACAACATTTTTAGATAATAACTAAAACTGTTACTGATTAAGTTTTATTGGGACTTTTTAGAATTTTAGGAACTCCATATTATTTCTAGAATACCCACATTAGCAAACAATTACCATACAATATCAAAAGGGTTTGAAACACTCAATCAAATAGGATAAAACATCTCAGTGTGGCACCAAACACATTTATTAATAGTTTTAAACCTTTTGTTTATCTCTAAAAGGAAGCCAATGTTCAATAATTAACATTTTAGTATCTTGTTTTATTCCTAAAAAGTTCACCCAAATTACATTTCTCATTTGCATTTTTTCCCTAAAAGTTTCTTTACATTGAATTATTTTCCTTGCTGACAAATTTGCTACATATAGCTTATATTAAACCCGGGCACAATAAAAGTGTTATACTTAATGCTGATGACTTTAAAGACATCTGTATTAATTTGATTAACAAAAATTAATATGAGATATTAACTTAATATTGAATATTTCCCAGTTCCTATCAACCTGAAATTTTTTCAGCTTAATTTCTGTTGTAATTAAAACTGTTTGATTTGTAAGTGGTTACTTTTCTTTAAGCCAATTAAATAGAGCTCATTTAGAAATTAACCTCAGCAATAGTATCCAATGACAGACTCATACTGAGACATACACATATACCCATAAAGACAGAGATCTCATAATTTCTGCTAGAGATTTGGCCCCCATCTGCCCCCCCCCCCCCTTTTCTTTCTCTTGACTTGAAGTTGTATTAACCCAAGGCTGAAGTCTCAGGCAAAGTGGGCTGTGATTGTATATCAAGGGCCTGATAGGAGTTAACTTCAAGCTTTCTCCTAGGCATATTTTTCTTCTTTCAGCCTCAGAATTCTGAAAAAGAGCAAGCTAGCTGCTTTTAATTGCTTATGCAAAAAGAACTTTTTTTGTCATGTAAAAAATTTTATCTTTACCAATTTTCTCCGGAATCTAAAAAAATATTTTGTCCACATTATTAAGTCATCCTTCTCTTTTTGTAGTAATGGTTTCATAGCTAAAATTTTAAGAAGATAGTACTCAAATTGGCTGTGATAGTAGGGGCAACCTGGCTGATAAAATGTTGTCCCAGCAGGGGTTGTCCCTCTGGGTAGGAGGGGTCATGTTTGATCAGAAAAATATGAAGGAGTCAGGGAAATTTCAGGAGTAGGGGTAGCTGGGTCCCCACCCCTGAGAGTTGGGAGAAGTTAGAAGGGAATTCTTTAGAATTTTAGGAGAGTTTTTCTGATTCTTTGGGCTTTTGATTAGAGGAGAAAATCCTGAACAAAAGAGAACCTCAGTCCATTTTCCTATCCTGTGGCAATAAAGGTCTAATTGTAAGAGGTCCATTTTTAGGCCATTTTACCATCCCCCAACTTAAATAATGGCCAGGCATTGCTACAGTAGAATCTAAATTTTTATCTTTTCTCAGCACATCTGGCTTAGAAAGGGGATCCTCCCAGGTCAAGTAACCTGCAACCAAGGACAGGGCAGTGCTCCTAGAATGGAATCCAGCATCCTAGAAATGCTTGCTAGGAGGCTGGTGCCTGAAGGGATGTGGGGTGTCCCCTTAATTCCCTTCAAACCTGGTGGGGTTTTAAGCACATTTGCCCACTGAAGGCTGACCAGATGTCTCTGGCCCCCATTGAAGCCTCATGCAAGGCACCCAACCCAGCAGGGACGGAGAAGGGCTTTTGAACCAGTGCAGACCGGTTGCCAGAACTTTTCTTAGGATGAATCCATTGTCTATAGGGCTTACTATGCTGGAGTGTATTCCTGGAGACTGAGCATCTTTAAAGCCTAGGACATAGGCTATTGGAAGTGGCCAGTCCAATAGGTAGTCTGTTCCAGGCTATGGGCTGTTAAGGCCTGGAGTGAAGGCAGAACTCCTGGAGGAGCTGGCGTTGGCCACAATGGAAAATGCCACAGGGGTGAGGATCTGAGGGCTGAGAGATGGGAGTATTCCCATAGAGGATCTTTGGACACAGAGTAAGGTGGGAGAGTTATCAGCAGAGGAACCCCAAATCTATCACCATGTTTGTTTGGCATCTAAGATACAATTGAAGCAGACATAAAGCTTATGTGAAAAAGAAGCCTTGTTTCCTGAGTAGAGTAGGGGAGAAAATCACAGGAAAAAAAAGTGAAGGGTTTAGTGTGTGCCTGGCAGGCTGCTTGTGGAGAAAGACACTGGAAGGTAGCAGGCCCCATTGGAGGTAGTTTTTCTTCCCTGAGAAACAAATTGTGGTGCATAGGAGGGTGCAATTGGTAGAAGACAGTGGCAGGCACTGAGCTTGGGCTCCAGGTACATTGCTTGCTGATGAAGAACTGCTTGGGTGCAGGGCATGCTGGTAGTTGTAGTTTAGGCAGAGAGAGAGAGAGAAGGGGATTGAAGGGTTCAGAGATTTTGAGCAAAGGAACGAAAGAGGAAGCGCAAGTGTGAGAGAGAAGAGGCCCCTTGGACTCATGAACTGAGAGAGCTAAGATGAAGCCCTGCCTGCCCTGGAAATAGAACAAAGCAGAGAGCTGAGAGCAAGCAAGTTTTCATGAGAGAGAGAGTGAATGTCAGAAGTCCCCAGCCAGCAGTTTTGGAGAGACCTGCAACTTATCTTAAATACCTGGGTTTCAGCACCATTTGATCCCAGAGAGATAGCCGTAAGCAGTGGGGTGAATCGAGATCTTAATTCACTGCCCAGGAATTGAATCTCAGTAGCCTTCATTGAAACTAGGAGTTCTAGCCACCGGACCAGCAAGGGCTAGAGAATAGAAGCTATTTGTCTCTGGTTCTTGTCCCAAGTGAAAAATGCATTTCTCATGAAGGCCAAAACTCTAAAAGCAGGTACATAGTTTATTATTAGAGATACAGCATAACAACAAATAGGAGAACACACAGAGAAACAATCTGTTTACTTAAGACAGAAGGAAGGCAGAGATGCACACCCGGAGAGATATTGTGTGGGTGTTTTCTGTAATGAGGAGGAGTGCAGTAAAGAGGTGGTTAAAAAAGTCTATGGCCAGATGGCTTCACAGGTGAATTCTATCAAACATTTTGAGTAGAGCTAACACCTATCCTTATCAAACACTTGCAATATATAGCAGAAGGAGGAACACTCCCAGATGCCTTCTACAAGGCCACCATCACCCTGATACCAAAACCAGACAAAGATGTCACAAAAAAAGAAAATTACAGGCCAATATCACTGATGAATGTAGATGCAAAATTTCTCAACAAAATTCTAGCAAACAGAATCCAACAGCACATTAAAAAGATCATACACCATGATCAAGTGGAGTGAATCCCTGGAAGGCAAGGATTTGTCAACATACACAAATCAATCAGTGATACATCATATTAACAAACTGAAGGATAAAAATCATATGATAATCTCAATAGAGGCAGAAGAAGCTTTTGACAAAATTCAACAACGATTTATGATTAAAAACTCTGCAGAAAATGGGCATAAAGCAAATTACCTCAACATAATAAAAGCCACATATGACAAACCAACAGCCAACATCATTGTAAATGGTGAAAAACTGAAAGCTTTCCCTCTAAGAACAGAAACAAGACAAGGATGCCCAGTCTCCCCAATAGTCTTCAACATAGTTCTGCAAGTTTTAGCCACAGCAATCAGAGAAGAAAATGAAATAAAAGAAATACAAATTGGAAAAGAAGTAAAATTGTCACTCTTTGCAGATGACATGATTTTATACATAGAAAACCCTAAAGAAGCTTCCAGAAAACTGTAATTACTAATTAATGAATTTAGAAAAGTAGGAGGATACAAAATTAATTGAGAGAAATCTCTTGCATTCCTATACACTAACAATGATAGTGCAGAAAGAGAAATTATGGAAACAGTCCCATTTAGCATTGCAAGGGAAAGAATGAAATACGTAGGAATAAACCTGCCTAAGGAGACAAAAGACCTGTACTCAGAAAGCTATAAGGCACTGATGAAAGAAATCAAAGATGATACAAAGAGATAGGCAGACATACCATGTTCTTGGATTGGAAGAATCAACATTGTGAAAATGACTATCCTACCCAAAGCAATTTACAGATTCAACTCAATCCCTATCAAATTACCAATGGCATTTTTACAGAACCAGAGCAAGAAATTTTATGATTTGTATGGAAAGCCAAAAGATGCCAAATAGCCAAAGCAATCTTGAGAATGAAAGATGAGCTGGAGGAATCAGGCTCCCTGACTTCAAACTATACTACAAGGCTATAGTGATCAAGACAGAATGGTACTGGTACAAAAACAGAAATATAGATCAATAGAATATAAAGAGAGCCCAAAGATAAATCCATGCACATATGGGTACCTTCTCTTTGACAAAGTAGGCAAGAGTACACAATGGAAAAAAGAAACCCTCTTCAATACGTGGTGATGGGGAAAATGGAGCTAATGTAAAAGAATGAACTTAGAACATTTCCCAACACCATACTTAAAAATAAACTCAAAATGGGTTAAAGATCTAAATGTAAGGCCAGACACTATAAATCTCTTAGAGGAAAACATAGGCAGAACACTCTATGACATACATCAAAGCAAGATTCTTTTGGACCCACCTCCTAGAATCATGGAAATAAAATCAAGAATAAACAAATGGGACCTCATGAAACTTAAAAGCTTTTGCAAAGTAAAAGACATCATAAAGAAGAAAAGAAGACAACTCTCAGAATGGGAGAAAATATTTGCCAAGGAAGCAACTGACAAAGGATTAATCTCCAGAATATACAAGCAGGTCATGCAGCTTAATATCAAAAAAGCAGATAACCGAATCAACAAATGGGCAGAAGACCTATATAGACAATTCTCCAAAGAAGACATGCAGATGAGTAACAAACACATGAAAAGATGCTCAACATCGCTAATCATTAGCAAAATGCAAGTGAAAGCCATAATGAGGTATCACCTCACACCGGTCAGAATGGCCATCATCAAAAAATCTAGAAAAAAAGTGCTGGAGAGGATTTGGAGAAAAGGGAACCCTCCTGCAGTGTTGGTGGAAATGTAAATTGGTACATCCACTGTGGAAAACAGTATGGAGTGTCCTTAATATACTACAAATAAAATTACCATTTGACCCAGCAATCCCACTGCTGGGCATATACCCAGAGGAAACCATACTCCAAAAAAAAACATGTACCACAATATTCATTGCAGCACTATTTACAATAGCCAAGACATAGAAGCAACCTGAATGCCGATCAACAGATGAATGGATAAAGAAGATGTGGCACATATATACAATGGAATATTACTCAACCATAAAAAGGAATGAAATTGAGTTATTTGTAGGGAGGTTGGATGGGCCTAGTGTGTGTCATAGAGAGTGAAGTAAGTCAGAAGGAGAAAAACAAATACCATATGCTAACTCATATATATGGAATCTTAAAGAAATTGTACTGATGAACCCAGTGACAGGGCAAAAATTAAGATGCAGTTGTAGAGAATGGACTTGAGGACATGGGTTGGGGCGTGAAGCAGAACCTGGGACGAAATGAGAGAGTAGCATTGACATATATACACTATCAAATGTAAAATAGATAGCTTAGGAAGCTGCTGCTTAATACAGGGATTTCAACTTGATGATAGAGGGGTGGGATAGAGAGATTGGGAGGGAGTCACAGGAGGGAGGGGATATGTGGATATAATTATAAATACAGATAATTCACTTTGGTGTACAGCAAAAACTGGCACAGCAGTGTAAAGCAATTATATTCCAATAAAAAGCTTAAAAAAAAAAGTAAGAGGCAGTTAAGTTATGTATATAGGGCAGTTTTCTGTGTCTTTGTTTACCTTTTGCCAATTATCTGGTTTCTTTCTTCACATACCATGTATGTAACTAATGGTCACTGTTGTAGTGGGTCACTTGATAGAATATCTCATAGACATTGGTGCAACCTTCTCAGTCTTAACCCAAAGGATTGGAAGCCTTAGCTGTCATAAGGAAAACATAATGGGGTTGTCAGGGAAGAGACAGGGGACACTTTGCTGGAACCCCTTTTGTGCTAGCTGTTTTTACATTCCTTTCTGTTTGTGCCTGACGGTTCCATCCCTTTAATCAGAGGAGATTTATTAACTAAGGTAGGGGCCACACTGTTTCTTGAGGGGCAAGGGAACCACCCTCATCACCAAATGGTTCTAACAAAAAGCAAAAAGAATGGACAAAATCTGAAGCTAAAATAGAAGTCACAGTAACGACCCTGGAATGTGGAATATCAAGGTTCCAAGCTTGGCCAAAGATATCCAGGCAGTGATTATTAAGTAAAAAGGGTTGTATAGTGTCTAAATAAAAGGTTCAGATTGCTTAAACCTAGAGAAGATCCTCAAAAATATTTGTAAATTGATTACCATAATGAGGCCACAAGTGATATCCAGGGCCTGATAGGAATTTTGGAAGAGGCCTTCTCCCCAAAGCTAAATGCGGAAAAGTAAGCATTCCAACATAGGCAAATGAGTATGTCAGGCATTCAATATCATTGAGGCAGCCACCCATTTCTTTGGAGGAAAAAAAAAAAACTGTCCTTGTTATGCAAATGTAGTCTTTACAGTACCAGATGTGTGGCGCCAAAAGTCATCCAAAGACCACCAATCCTTTGACCACTCACCAAACCTTCCCTATTTATCTTAAGAGGCCTGTAAGTGTTTTTCTTAAATAAACAAATTTATTTGTCCATTTATTGGCTGCATTGGGTCTCTGTTGCTGCCCACAGGCTTTGTCTAATTTTGACGAGCAGGGGCTACTCTTTGTTACAATGTGCTGTCTTCTCAGTGCCATGGTTTCTGTTGTTGTGCACCCCAGGCTCTCCATGTGTGGGCTTCAGTAGTTGCTGCACATGGGCTCAGTAGTTGTGGCTCACAGGCTGTAGAGCACAGGCTCAGTAGTTGTGGTGCATGGGCTTAGTTGCTCTGCATCACGTAGGATCTTACTGGACCAGGGTTTGAACCCATGTCCCCTGCATTGGCAGACAGATTCTTAACCACTGCCCCACCAAGGAATTGAAGAGGCTTGTAAGTACTAAACAAAGGGGAAACAAAGTCAGACTAGCTGGAACTGTGTTGTACCTCTGAGATGCAAATGTCCTATTAGGTCTTCTCCAGAACCCTTATGTCTGTCATCTTTTATAAATGCAAATTTTAAAAAAGAGGGTAAAGTCATTTAGAACTTGACTTGTCAAGAATAAGTAGAAATCCCCTTGGTGTCTTTTCTGTAAACACTAGTAAAAAGGGTTTAGCCATCTAGATAGATGACCTTGATTTGTTCCATCTGCCAGAAGCCCAATTTGAATCCAACCTCTTGTAACTGGTAGGTTTTATGTTGTAGCTGAATCGGGACTGAAATTTGAAATTGGAACTCTGAGGCCTCAGTGTTTGTTTGTGTTTGTGTGTTTATATGTATCTCTGTGTGTGTCATAGATGTGTGGTATTGCCAACAGTTAATTGGTAAAAGAGCTCTATTTAATTGACTTAAAGGAAATTCAGTGCTTATGAGAGTTCCAGGGGCTGACTTGGTGGGGGTGGGGGTGAGGGGTGGGTGGAAGAATTAGAAAAATGTGACTTAACCTCACTCATTCTTTAAGACTGATTCTTATCACTCTCCCTTGTGATCTCGATTGACAACTAGGGTGGTGGTTACCTGGGATGTCACAGATCACTGAGTAATGAAATTCTTTGTTTTGATGAATATCAAGAATGTTTCTAAAGAAACAGTCAATCCTAACAATCAATCCTAAGGTTGGGACTGTAATTAACTCTGCTCTGAAGGTATATAACTTGCTCATGTAAGACCTCTTCTCAGGTTTCTCCACCACCATCTGGTGTCTGTGCCAGAAGCTGTTGTGCTTTCATCTTAATAAACTGTTATTCTGTGACTTAAACCTGAGTGGTGGCTTGTTATTGATCCCGAGGAGAAATCCTTTTCCTTCAGAGATCACAAATTCTGTTCTTTTCTCTGCATGTCGTATTGGAACTATGTGTCTTCACATTAAATATTCTCCTCAAACACAATTTGAAGGTGGTTGTTTGCACGATGGCCTATCTGTGCTGTGGACACTTTATGTTTAATGTGTCTTGGGATTCCCAGACTTTCCCTTTTGTAAGAGATTCTGAGGACTACATCATTGCTTTTTTGTGTCTTTGGGTGCTTCTGATCATTGCTTTACAGTAAACCTTAGGAGCAAATTTCCTGGGACAAAGAGCATACATATTTTAAGAACAAGTCATCTCCAAAAAGATTGTACCAGTTGACACTGTTTCAAGAAGTGTTGTAATCTGTTTTTCTGTACCTTTTTTCTCACCACTGGCTATACCTCTCTCTGGTCCACAATGGCTAAACGATAAAGGTGGAAGGTGGGGGAAGATTGTTGCTTTGAAGATCAGACATTGGGACATTCTTGGTGGTCCAGTGGTTAAGCCTCTGTGTTTCTAATGCAGGGGAAGTGGGTTTGACCCCTGGTCCATTAACTAGGATTCTACATAGTGTGTGGTGTGGCAAAAAAAAAAAAAAAAAATTAATGAAGATCAGAATTTATCCTCATGTTGGTACCACAGGATACAAATATAGAGTCTCAGAAACAGTGGCCTCATTAGCAGACACAGCTCCAGCCTCAGCCATAGGCTCATTTAGGGAAGCAAATCCTGATTTTTTTCTGGTTGATATTATCCAATATGCCAGGCTGACACCATATGTCTCCCACCATGGATGCAGCAGTGTGTGCTAGTGGAAATATCTGTGAATTCATCCATTCAACTAGTCAACATGTATTTATTGAGCACCTACTATGTGTCTGTAATCAGTCCAGGGACCAGAGACTAGAAGAGACTTCCTTCATCTCTATCAGGGGGTCATGCCCTGCAGGGGCTCATGGGGAGACAGTGAAATGGTGTATGTAATTAACCAGGGTTATTACTCTTACTCTTATTGGTGGTTTCTCACCAACAGGGAGACATTGCTTATGATTCCATGAAGAGGACTTGGAAAATGAGTTTGAGAAACTGTTCATTTGTGAGTCTCCATTAAGTCCAGATCATGATCTTTAGTAGTAAAAAAAAAAAAAAAAAAAAAAAAAAGCCAATTCTGGTCTAACCTTTCCTCCATTTATCAGCTCTGCAACTGGTCCTCTTTCACTCCCCTCAAGCCTATCATATCCCAGCCCTCGATCCCTGGGGTCCACCACAGCATGTCACACAGAGGAAGTGCTCAGTGATTTTGTTCTGAATGAAAAGATGAGGATGGAACAGAAGTGTTCCTTCCCTTGATGTTGGTCTTGCCTGAGTAAAGACCCATACTATGCATTGTGTTGGAATGTGTTTTGCACCTTATGTATTCTTTCCTGCTCCTTCTCTCATCTGGGTCTCCCTCCACTTCTGACCCTTGCTATCCTCAGCCTGGGCTGCCTCCTAAGGTGTCCATATGGATAGAAATGATGCTTCTACTCCAAATGTGCCAAACTATGTCAATGTGATCCAAATGGTTTGTAGTTCTGCTCCTAGAGGATGCTCACGAAGGCTAAAGGCTTTGTGCACCCTGGGTCCCCCTTTACATGCATGGCATCCACCCCAACAGCATTGGAGGCCAAGGAAAGGGGCATCCTGGGCCTTGGAGGTATGGGGTTGGCTGAGAGATTCACATGGTCTGTCTCTTGGGAAGTGGGACTGCAAAGGACACTGCAGGTGTGGGTGGCAGAGATCTGATGACTGGAGTGCAGGGACATGTGGCGCTATCTTACATTGAAGGGCCTCACCCAGAACTCCCCTGGAGGAGAAGGCCACTGCCAAAGGTCCTCTGAAATGGGTAGAAAAGAATCTATTTTTATTACCCCTTACTATCCCTGTAAGTGAGGAGGTGGCGGAGTTGGTGGTGGTGTCACTATGTCTTCCATGGTGTAATACTTCCTGCTGCCACATCCTTTGGGGCTGCCTCTCCCCAGCCCCAGTCCACTGATGCTGGAGGAAACTGTCAATCACTTTGGGCATGCACAAGTAACCACATAAAGCCAATCATAATACTCCATGCCTCTGACCAGGATGGTTTACCTAGGGCTGGACACATGACCTGAGGTAGATCCATCAGAGCCCTCCCTGGTACCCTGATGTTTTCTGAGCTTCTTTCCTTATAGGTTAGACCCTTTGGGGATATATGTATAGAAACCTGTAGGAAGAACACTCTCAGGCTAAGAGAATCAAAGATGAGAGATGGGAAAGAGGGAGAGAGAGAAAGAGTGAGCTGATGGCTTCTGATTTATTGGCCCTATTCACTGAGATGTGTGGATCTGCTCTTGTGTCTGTGTCCCAGGTCCCCAGTATCCTTCCAAAATGTCTCCCCTTTCCTTGAAGCCACTTGGAGTTGGGCTCCTCTCACTAGTCTTTCACATGAGGTTCTAGATACTGCCGGATTATGAAGCACCTCCCAAACCCAAGGAGAGGCACCTATTTTTATTAGCACCATTGGGAATGGAATCCCTTATTCTTTACTGAAAATATGGCTTTGCAGAGCACCAAACACAGTCCATCATCATCCCTGGGAGGGAGTTTCCTGTGTGTGAGTGAGTGTGTGTTTGGAGTGGGCCTGATTGATTCCTGCAGCAGCCCCAGCATTTACACAGAGGGAGCCAGGCCAATGCTCTTGTTTCTGGTCATAAACCGAGAATTACAGTCTCAGGAAAACATCATCAGGAATCCAGGTCTGTGGCTGGTTCGAGTCCTCTGGGTGCTCTCAAAAGTTGCTGACACAGAGGCCCTCAGGACTCTGGGGGAGATGGCAATATAGCCCTGTCAGCCTGAGTCCTTACCTGCCACATTCCTCATTATCCAGTGATGGCAGCTTCTCAGTTTTATGTCCCTTCTTTAGTAAGAACCAAGTGGCTTTGTTAGAAGCTGAGGAAGGGGGATGCCCATCCAAGAACAAGAACAGCCAAGACGTGGTTGCCCTGAAGGATGGGGGTGGGGGAGGGAAGGATTGGAGTTTTGGATTAGCAGATGGAAACTACTATACAGAGGATGGAAAAATCAAGGTCCTCCTGTATAACACAGGGAACTATATTCAACATCCCTTGAAAAACGTAATGGAAAAGAACAGGAAAAAGAATACATATATATATCTGAGTCAATTTGCCATACAGCAGAAAGTAATACAACATTGTAATTCAAGTATACTCAATTGAATTTAAAAAAAAAGGGGGGACATGAATGGCCTGTACTTGCCCTGTTTCTTTCCTTCTGACCCATGCTCGGTGTTTCCTCTGCAGAGAATGCCTTTTCTTCTCCCTCTTCCCCACAATCTTTTCTTTAAGACTGTGCTCTGCCCCTGTATGAGGACTTCCTGGAACCACGCTCACCCTCCCTGGACACTCCAGGCTGGGTTGGGTGACTTACCCTGGTGCTCCCCTTGTCTGTAGCCCTCATCACCCCTAATGTGGACCAGACACCACTTGGCACAACCCCCGGAGGTGCCATTTGTATGGAGTCCAGCATAAATTTGCCTCAACCCAAGCAGGCCCCCTCATGCCTCCATGAGGCTGGGGGTTTCAAATTACTGAAAACCTCTCTCTTCCTTACAGCCTTCTTTGAGCCCATCAGCCTCCTCTGAAGTCCCACAGAGAGCTGACTTGAAGCCTCAACCCTGTGCCAGGGCTGTGCAGTCACTGTGCACCCTTTACACACGTGAGCATCTAACCTCCCCACAGAGGGGTCTGGTAGTCCAACTCACAGAGGGGGAGCTGGGGCTTAACAAGGAGAAATTACAGCTGAGGAAAGGGGAGCCATGTAAGTGATTATCCACCAGGAGCCTTTTCAGATGGGAAGGGAGACTGTTAATCATTATGGTGGGGCAGCACACTGAGACTGTCCCCAGCCAACCCCACTGGTCACTTGGCCTATTTCAGGGATGGCTTGAGCTGACTTGCTGTGTTCATGCATGTGAGGGCTCTGGTGGAACTGAGGCTCTTTGAGGACAGGGGCCCTTAGTGTTCCCCTCTCCTTGTGCCTCACAGCATGCCAGCAGGGGGTAGTGTCTCCTTTTATTCCAGGATGATGGATGTTCAGACTGCTATCTACTCTCAAATGGTTAGTTTTCTGTTACACACTGGATCAAACACAGGGGCTCAGCACATCTGCAGGGATATGACTTGGCCTGCAGAGAGCCCTCTCCTCCCAGCAAAGCCCAAAGTTTCCTGCCAGTCCCAGATTTGAGAACCAGACCCCAGACTTAGCCCCTCACTTTTCAGATGCAACCTTTGTGGGCACTGAATAGTTAGTGCTGTTGATGTTGAGGTTGAAGGTAGGCAGTTGAGTGATGGAGCTACGCGGAGCCACATACTGTTAGAGATGGAGGAGAAAGATTGGCCCAGCTGATCCCTGGTGTTGGAGAGTCATAGGGTGACCCTGTATCATGTCACTGCCCCTCTCAACCAAAAGGTATGGCCTTGATGAGCTTCTGAATGGTAGTGACAAGTTTAGTTGGGCCATCCAGCAAAGAGGTCACAGTATCCAGAATGGACTGGCAGCCTTTGAAACAACCAATAGTCATTCTGTCCATGGAGATGCTGAGAGACAGTGGGAAAAAGTGGGCACCAGGATCACACTGAAGTATCCACAATTAACTGCCCCCCTCCCTGACTGTCTCCAGAACAGCCCTTCTGCTCATGCCTTGACTCTGTTTTCCTTTGCTCTGGTCATGTAGTGGTTTTGGACTTGCTTTCAATTCTTGAATGCATTAGGCTCTTTTGTGCCTTAGGGTCTTGGCATGTGTTGGTTGCCCTTTGAAGAAGACCCGCATCCTCTTTGTCTAGGTAATTTACCCTCCTGTTCCAGGTTCCAGCTTAAATGTTACTTTTTCAGGGAAGTCTTCCCCCAAACTAGATCAGGCTCTTGTCTTGTTCACTCTTTCTAGACTCCTCCTCATTTGTAGCAAGTACAAAAGTGGTAGTTCATTATGTGTGTGACTCACTGCATGTATGTCTTCCTCACCTGACATAAATGAAGTTGTATGGTCAGTGCAACTAGTGCCCAGCACACACTGGATGCAAAATGTATGTATGTTGGGTAAATGAATGAATGAATGAGTGAGTGAAGAAATAAATGAGGGGAGAGGAAAGATGGCGGCGAGGTAGAGCGACGTGGAGTGCATCCCTCTCCACAGATGCATTGGGAATGCACGGAAGGACATGGTAATTCCCACAGAGAACCAGCTGAACACCAGCGGACAGCCTCGGACGCCGGAGGGGACTGCGGAGAGCCGGACATAGCCGGTGGGGAGGCATCTATGATGGCTCAAAGAGGGTGAAGAGGTGGAGCTGTGGCAGACGGGAGGGAGTGAGAAACATGCGGAGGGTCCGCAGTGCGGCTCAGCGTTCCTGGACTGAGACGTCGATCTGCGGCTGAGCGGAGGGTCCGGGAGTGGGAACGTGGGAACCGGAGAGCTGGTTCAGGGTGAGAAACATTGTTGCCGGTGGGGTGACGGACCGAGAGGACAGGAGGGAGGAGGTCCGCGGAGAGGAGTGCCCGTCCCTGAGAGCTGCCCGGCCATGATGGCGGCTGGAGGCTGCAGGCTCACGGGCAGGGGGGAGGAGCCGCGTGCGTAGCCTCTCTCTCTCTTTTGGCGCCTCTGCAACAGGCAGTGGAGAGATGCCCTGCACCCTGCGGGCCACCTAAGGCGCTCAGGGATAACAAGCACCCTCAGGCACTCGGGTGGGGCTAGATTAAAACCCCTTGCAACGCCAGCAGCAGGGAGGCTGCCGAGAGGAAAAAAAAAAAAAAAAAAAAGCAACAACAACAACAAAAAAACCTGAGAGAAGCCCAACTCTAAGACTTTCTGTTTACGCCTGAGCCACTGGTGTCCCTCTGCAACAGGCACCTCCAAGCCCGACTGAAACAACAGTGCGCCACTGCTCACTCACTCCCAGGAGAAGGAGCCACTACTGTACCCTCTCCCTCCCCACACACCGAGGCTTACAGACGAACAGTAAAGGAACCTCTGCTGGTCACAGAATAATGCAGAAAAAACCCAAGGCAAGGAGAAGGACACTTACAGCTGAGATGCTAAGGAAACAGAAATAGTAATATCAATACCTATTGAACTGGTCCATTCTGGGATCAGTTCTGGATTTTTTTTTTTCTTTTTCTTTTTCTCTCTCTCTTTTTTTTTTTTTTCTTTATTAAATACGATCTTAGCCCTAAGGGATCTACAAGTTTTATAACATGATTTTTTAATGATATTTTTTATTTTTTTTATCTTTTTAATTTTATTTTTTTGCCTTTTTATATACTTCTATATCTAGCTAAGTTTTTGGTAGTACGGACAATATATCTCTCATACTTTCCTTTCATCCCTATCTTTTATACATTTCTATTCCTTTCTTTTTATTTGCATATTTCCAACCACATTACGCTCTTCTGTTCCCCTTTCTTTCAGCCATTCTAAGTTTATTTTATCTTAACATACTTATAAGCAACACTATCGGTCTGCTCAGACTCCTTGCTCTATTCTCCAGAGGACGCACTGCCTTGGTATTTAATATTAGGCTTTTGTCTTTATCTTAGTTCTTAGTACAGTTGTCTAATTACATTCTGAGAATCTCCATTCTCTCTGGTGGTACTCTGGCTCTTTTCTATATTTGATCCTAGCTTACAAAATCTCCCTGGATTAATGTTTGTATGTGTAAGGTGTTATTTGTTTGTTTGTTTGCTTTTGCTTTTGTCTCTGATTTGTTCTGTTTCAGTTGTCAATTTCTGTTGGGTTTCTCTTTGAATATCTGATAGCACACTGGGGTTCTGTCAGGTCTTTCTAGAGCCTTATGTCCTAATGGATTCAGTAATTGTGTGTCTTATACATGTATGTGTTTCCTAGACTTAATATTCGTTTAATCCAATACTTGGACATTAGTCTGAGGCTTGGACAGTCTTCTATAAACACCTCTATCGCCAGGACAAGCAACCTCAAAAGTTTGGACAACCATGAGGAAACAAAGAAACACCATGCAGGCAAAGGAGCAGGAAAAAAACCCACAAGACCAAATAAATGAAGAGGAAATAAGAAAAATGCCTGAAAAAGAATTTAGAGTAATGATAGTAAAAATGATACAAAATCTCAATACCAAAATAGAGAAAGTACAAGAAACAGTTCATAAGAACTCAGAAAAACAAACAGCAATGGATAACAAAATAACTGAAATTAAAAATACTCTAGATGCTATAACCAGCAGAATGACTGAGGCTGAAGAACGAATAAGTGAGTTGGAAGATAGAATGGGGGAAATAACTGCCACAGAGCAGGAAAAAGAAAAAAGAATAAAAAGATTAGAAGACAGTCTCAGAGACCTCAGTGATAACCTTAAACGTACCAACATTCGAATTATAGGCATCCCAGAAGAAGAAGAAAACAAGAAAGGGTCTGAGAAAATCTTTGAAGAGGTTATAGTGGAAAACTTCCCCAACATGGGAAAGGAAATAATTAACCAAGTCCAAGAAGCACCGAGAGTCCCATACAGAATAAACCCAAGGAGAAATACACCGAGACACATATTAATCAAACTAATGACAATTAAACACAAAGAAAAAATATGAAAAGCAGCAAGAGAAAAGCAACAAACAACATATAAGGGAAAACCCATCAGGAAAACAGCTGACCTTTCTACAGAAACTCTGCAGGCCAGAAGGGAATGGCAGGATATACTGAAAGTCCTGAAAGAGAGAAACCTACAGCCAAGAATACTCTACCCAGCAAGAATCTCAATCAGATTTGAGGGAGAAATCAAAAGCTTTCCAGACAAGCAAAAGTTAAGAGAATTCAGCACCACCAAACCAGCCTTACAACAAGTGCTAAAGGAACTTCTCTAAGTAGGAAACACAAGAAAAGGAAAACACCTACAAATACAAACCCAAACCAATTCAGAAAATGGGAATTGGAACACACATGTCAATAATCACTTTAAATGTCAATGGATTAAATGCTCCAACCAAAAGACACAGATTGGCTGAATGGATACAAAAACAAGAGCCTTCTATATGCTGCCTACAAGAAACCCACTTCAGACCAAGGGATACATATAGACTGAAAGTAAAGGGATGGAAAAAGAGATTCCATGCAAATGGAAGTCAAAAGAAAGCTGGAGTAGCAATACTCGTATCAGACAAATTAGACTTTAAAGTAAAGACCATTAAAAGAGACAAGGAAGGACACTACATAATGATCAAGGGATCCATTCAAGAAGAACATATCACAATGGTAAATATCTATGCCCCCAATGCAGGAGCACCTCAATACATAAGGCAAATGCTAACAGCTATAAAAGGGGATATCGACAGTAACACAATAATAGTGGGAGACTTGAACACCCCACTTACATCAATGGACAGATCATCCAAACAGAAAATCAATAAAGACACACAAGCTTTAAATGACACATTAGACCTTCTCGACTTAATTGATATTTATAGGACATTCCACCCAAAAACGACAGACTACACGTTCTTCTCAAGTGCACATGGCACATTTTCCAGGATAGATCACATCTTGGGTCACAAATCAAACCTCAGCAAATTCAAGAAAATTGAAATCATATCAAGCATCTTCTCAGACCACAACGCCATGAGACTAGATATCAATTACAGGAAAAAACCTGCAAAAAATACAAACACATGGAGGCTAAACAATTCACTCTTAAACAACCAAGGAATCACTAAAGAAATCAAAGAGGAAATCAAAAAATTCTAGAAACAAATGACAACGAAAACACAACAACTCAAAACCTATTGGACACAGCAAAAGCAGTTCTAAGAGGGAAGTTTATAGCAATACAGTCCTACCTTAAGAAACAAGAAAATGATTGAATAAACAACCTAACCTTACACCTAAAACAATTAGAAAAAGAAGAACAAAGAAACCCCAAAGTGAGCAGAAGGAAAGAAATCATAAAGATCAGAGCAGAAATAAATGAAAAAGAAAGGAAAGAAACCATAAGAAAAATAAATAAAACTAAAAGCTGGTTCTTTGAGAAGATTAACAAAATTGATAAACCATTAGCCAGACTCCTCAAGAAAAAAAGGGAGAAGATGCAAATCAAGAGAATTAGAAATGAAAAAGGAGAAGTCACAACGGACACCTCAGAAATACAAAACATCATGAGAGACTACTCAAGCAACTATATGCCAATCAATTGGATAACCTGGAAGAAATGGATACATTCTTAGAAAAATACAATCTTCCAAGACTGAACCAGCAAGAAATAGAAACCATGAACAGACCAATCACAAGTACAGAAATTGAGGCAGTGATTAAAAATCTCCCAACACACAAAAGCCCAGGACCAGATGGGTTCACAGGTGAATTCTATCAAACATTTCGAGAAGAGTTAACACCTATCCTTCTCAAACTCTTCCAAAATATTGCAGAAGGCGGAGCACTCCCAAACTCATTCTACGAGGCTACCATCACCCTGATACCAAAACCAGACAAAGATGTCACAAAAAAAGAAAACTACAGACCAATACCACTGATGAATATAGATGCAAAAATCCTCAACAAAATACTAGCTAACAGACTCCAACAGCACATTAAAAAAATCATCCACCATGATCAAGTGGGGTTTATCCCTGGGATGCAAGGATTCTTCAATATACGCAAATCAATCAATGCGATACATCATATCAACAAATTGAAGGATAAAAACCATATGATCATTTCAATAGATGCAGAAAAAGCTTTTGACAAAGTTCAATATCCATTTATGATAAAAGCTCTCTAGAAAATGGGCATAGAAGGAAATTACCTCAACATAATAAAAGCCATATATGAAAAACCAAAAGCCAACATCGTTCTCAATGGGGAAAAACTGGGAGAATTCCCTCTAAGAACAGGAACAAGACAAGGGTGTCCACTCTCACCACTATTATTCAACATAGTTTTGGAATTTTTAGCCACAGCAATCAGAGAAAAAAAAGAAATTAAAGGAATCCAAATTGGAAAAGAAGAAGTAAAATTGTCACTCTTTGCAGATGACATGATATTATATATAGAAAACCCTAAAGACTCTACCAGAAAACTGCTAGCACTAATTGATGAGTTTAGTAAAGTAGCAGGATACAAAATTAATGCACAGAAATCTCTTGCATTCCTATACACTAACAATGGAAGAGCAGAAAGAGAAATTAAGGAAACTCTCCCATTCACCATTGCAACCAAAAGAATAAAATACCTAGGAATAAACCTGCCTAAGGAGGCAAAAGATCTGTATGCAGAAAACTTTAAGACATTGATGAAAGAAATCAAAGACGACATAAACAGATGGAGGGACATACCATGTTCCTGGATTGGAAGAATCAACATCGTGAAAATGTCTGTACTACCCAAAGCAATTTACAGATTCAATGCAATCCCGATCAAATTACCCATGGCATTTTTCACAGAACTAGAGCAAGAAATCTTACGATTTGTATGGAAATGCAAAAGACCCCGAATAGCCAAAGCAATCTTGAGAAGGAAAAATGGAGTTGGTGGAATCAGGCTTCCTGACTTCAAACGATACTACAAGGCCATAGTGATCAAGACAGTATGGTACTGGCACAAAAATAGAAAGGAAGATCAATGGAATAGAATAGAGAACTCAGAAGTAAGCCCAAACACATATGGGCACCTTATCTTTGACAAAGGAGGCACGAGTATACAATGGAAAAAAGACAGCCTCTTCAATAAGTGGTGCTGGGAAAATTGGACAGCAACATGTAAAAGAATGAAATTAGAACACTCCCTAACACCATACACAAAAATAAACTCCAAATGGATTAAAGACCTCAATGTAAGGCCAGACACTATAAAACTCCTAGAGGAAAACATAGACAGAACACTCTCTGACATACATCAAAGCAAGATCCTTTTTGACTCATCTCCTAGAATCATGGAAATAAAATCAAGAATAAACAAATGGGACCTCATGAAACTTAAAAGCTTTTGCACAGTGAAAGAAACCATAAACAAGACTAAAAGGCAACCCTCAGAGTGGGAAAAATTAATTGCCTATGAAACAACGGACAAAGGATTAACCTCCAAAATATACAAGCAGCTCATGAAGCTTAATACTAAAAAAGCAAATAACCCAATCCACAAATGGGCAGAAGACCTAAATAGACATTTCTCCAAAGAAGACATACAGATGGCCAACACACACCTGAAAAGATGCTCAACATCACTAATCATCAGAGAAATGCAAGTCAAAGCCACAATGAGGTATCACCTCACACCAGTCAGAATGGCCATCATCACAAAATCTGGAAAGAACAAATGTTGGAGAGTGTGTGGAGAAAAGGGAACTCTCCTGCACTGTTGGTGGGAATGTAAGTTGGTACAGCCACTATGGAAAACAATTTGGAGGTTCCTTAAAAAACTGCAAATAGAACTACCATATGATCCAGTAATCCCACTCCTGGGCATATACCCAAAGAAAACCATAATCCCAAAAGAAACTTGTACCATAATGTTTATTGCAGGACTATTTTCAATAGCCAGGGCATGGAAACAACCTAAATGCTCATCAACAAATGAATGGATACAGAAGATGTGGCATATATATACAATGGAATATTACTCAGCTATAAAAAGGGATGAGATGGAGCTATATGTAATGAGGTGGATAGAACTACAACCTGTCATACAGAGTGAAGTAAGTCAGAAAGAGAAGGACAAATATTGTATTCTAACTCACATATACGGAATCTAAAAATGGTACTGATGAACTCAGTGACAAGAACAAGGATGCAGATCAGAGAATGGACTGGAGAATTCGAGGTATGGGAGGGGGCGGGGGGTGAAGGGGAAACTGAGATGAAGCGAGAGAGTAGCACAGACATGTATATACTACCAAGTGTAAAATAGTCAGTGGGAAGTTGTGTAACAAAGGGAGTCCAACTCGAGGAAGGAAGATGTCTTAGAGGACTGGGGCGGGGAGGGTGGGGGGGACTTGAGGGGGGTGAATCAAGGAAAGGAGGCAATACGAGGATATGTGTATAAAAACAGATGATTGAACCTGGTGTACCCCCCCAAAAAAATAATAAAAAAAAATAAAAAAATTAAAGAAATAAATGAGGAATAACCAGATACCTGTGTCTACTGTTTGAGCAGTAATGGGTCAACCCACACAGTGAAGATCGACATTCTCTGGGGAAGCAGATGTTTATAGTGTTGAGGAGGGTGAAACAGGCTACCCTGGGAGAGGTTGTTTCCAAGCACAGCCCCCGCATTTGTCTTAGGCATTGAGACTACTGGCCAGGTGATGCCCATGCTAGCCCAGGGGACCTCCAAAGGACATGTAAGCTTCTGTCTGAGGGTATGACACAGAATCCCATCAATTATTGACCCTTGTTCTCAAGCCACTCAGGGATTCCAGGTTCCTGATACTTTCTGTTACATCCCCTGCCCCACTGTGTGCCCGGGATATGGGGGTGGGTGGCAATGGGTAGGGGGAGTGTCTCTTTGTATGAGTTGTTTTCAGGTCTCAAGAGTGCAGCCAGAGAGGATCAAGATGGTGGAGTAGGAGGACGTGTGCTCACTCCCTCTTGCAAAAGCACTGGAATTACAACTAACTGCTGAACAATCATTGACAGAAAGACACTGGAACTCACCAAAAAAAGACACCCCACATCCAGAGACAAAGGAGAAGCTGCAATGGGATGGTAGGAGGGGTGCAATTGCTTTAAAATAAAATCCCATAAATGCTGGGTGGGTGACTCACAAACTGGAGAACAGTTATACTGCAGAAGTCCACCCACTAAAGTGAGGGTTCTGAGCCCCACGTGAGGCTTCCCAACCTGGGAGTTCAGCAATGGGAGGAGGAATCCCCAGAGAATCAGACTTTGAAAGTCAGCGGGATTTGATTGCAGGAGCTCCACAGGACTGGAGGAAACAGAAACTCCACTCTTGGAGGGCACACAAAAATATGTGCTCACCAGGATGCAGGGAGAAGGAGCAGTGACCCCATAGGAGACTGAACCAAACCTACTGGCTGATGTTGGAGGGTTGCCTGCAGAGGTGGGGGGCAGCTGTGGCTCACTGAGGAGACAGGGGCACTGGCAGCAGGGGTTCTGGGAAGTTCTCATTGTTGTGAGCCCTCCCAGAGTCTGCCATTAGCCCCACCAAAGAGCCTGTAAGCTCCAGTGCTGGGTAGCCTCAGGCCAAACAACCAACAGGGTGGGAACACAGCCCCACCCACTGGCAGACAAGCAGATTAAAGTGTCACTGAGCTCTGCCCATCCAGCCCAACCCACCATCAGTCCCTCTCATCAGGAAGCACGCACGAGCCTCCTAGATAGCTTCCTCCACAAGAGGGCGGACAGCAGTATCAAGCAATATCAGCAGTATTTCATCTTGTGGAACTGAAAACCACAGCCGCAGAAAGACAGAGAAAAAGAAAAAGCAGAGGACTTTGTACCAGATGAAGGGACAGGATAAAACCCCCGAAAAACAACTAAATGAAGAGGAGGTAGGCACCCTTCCATAAAAAGAATTCAGAATAATGATGGCGAAGATGATTCAGGACTTTGAAAAAAGACTGGATGCAAAGATTTAAAAGTTTACCAAAGGCCTAGAAGAATTAAAGAGCAAACAAACAGAGATATGAACACAGCACCTGAAATGAAAAATACGCTAGAAGGAACCAATAGCAGATTAACTGAGGCAGAAGGCCAATAAGTGAGCTGGAAGATAGAACGGTGATATCACTGATGTGGAAAAGAATAAGGAAAAAAGAATGAAAAGGACTGAAGACAGCCTAAGAGACCTCTGGGACAATGTTAAACACACCAACATTTGCGTTATAGGGGTCCCAGAAGGAGAAGAGAGAGAGAAAGGACCCGAGAAAATATTGGAAGAGATTATAGTTGAAAACTTCCCTAACATGGGAAAGGAAATAGCTACCCAAGTGCAGGAAGTGCAGAGAGTCCAAGGCAGGATAAACCCAAGGAGAAACATGCCAAAACATAGAGTAGTCAAACTGACAAAAATTAAAGACAGAGAAAAGGTATTAAAAGCAACAAGGGAAAAATGACAAATAACATACAAGGGAACTCCCATAAGGGTAACAGCTGATTTCTCAGCAGAAATTCTGCAAGCCAGAAGGGAGTGGCATGATATATTTCAAGTGATTCAAGGGAAGAACCTACAACTAAGAATACACTACCCAGCAAGGATCTCATTCAGATTCGAGGGAGAAATCAAAAGCTTTACAGACAAGCAAAAGTTAAGAGAATTCAGCACCACCAAACCAGCCCTACAACAAATGCTAAAGAAACTTCTCTAAGCGGGAAACATAAGAGAAGAAAAGGAACTACAAAAACAAAACAAAACAATTAAGAAAATGGTAATAGGAACATACATATCGATAATTACCTTGAATGTAAATGGACTAAATGCTCCAACCAAAAGACACAGACTGGCTGAATGAATACAAAAACAAGATCCATATATATACTGTCTATTAGAGACCCACTTCAGACCTAGTGATGCTTACTGACTGAAAGTAGGGGATGCAAAAAGATATCCTATGCAAATGCAAATCAAAAGAAAGCTGGAGTAGCAATAGTCATATCAGATAAAATAGACTTTAAAATAAAAAAATGTTACAAGAGACAAGAAAGGACATTACATAATGATCAAGGGATCCATCCAAGAAGAGGAGATAATAATTATAAATATATATGCACCCAGTATAGGAGCACCTCAATACATAAGGCAAATGCTAAAACTATGAAAGAGGAAATCGACAGTAACACAATAATAGTAGGGGACTTTAACACCCCACTTACACCAATGGACAGATCATCCAGAAAGAAAATTAATAAGGAACCAGAAGCTTTAAATGACACAATAAATCAGCTTGATTTACTAGATATCTATAGGACATTACATCCAAAAACAGCAGATTACACATTCTTCTCAAGTGCACATGGAACATTCGCCAGGATAGATCACATTTTGGGTCATTAATGAAGCCTTGGTAAATTCAAGAAAATTGAAATTGTATCAAGCATCTTTTCTGACCATGATGCTATGAGATTAGAAATCAATTACTGGACAAAAACTGTAAAAAACACAAACACATGGAGGCTAAACAATACACTACTAAATAACCAAGAGATCACTGAAGAAATCAAAGAGGAAATCAAAAAATACCTTGAGATGGATGATAATGAAAACACAATGATCCAAAACCTATGGGATACAGCAAAGGCAGTTCTAAGAGGGAAGTTTATAGCAATACAGTCCTACCTCAAGAAACAAGAAAAATCCCAAATGAACAATCTGACCTTAGACCTAAAGAAGCTAGAGAAAGAAGAGCAAACAAAACCCAAGGTTACTAGACAAACTGGGACATTTGTAGAGACATGGATGGAGGTAGAGACTGTCATACAGAGTGAAATGAATCAGAAAGAGAAAAACAAATATCATATATTAACACATATATGGGACTATAGAACAATGGTACAAATCAACTGGTTTGCAAGGCAGAAATAGAGACACAGATGTGAAGAACAAACATATGGACACCGAGTGGGGAAAGCAGGGGGGAATGAATAGGGAGATTGGAATACCAAATTGTACACTCTAAATATATGCTGTTTATTGTCTGCTAAAAAAAAAAATGCAGCCAACCTCTCTCCATTGATGGTAAGCTTCTCCGTAAGGAGAGCAGTTTTCCTAGTTTGTCCAAGACTGTCCTTGTATTTCAAGTGGTGGTTTTGTGTAATACGAACTCCCTCATTCCCTGGTAGCCCTGGACAGTTGGTCATCTTATGACAACCCTGTTTATGCTGGTGAATTTCTCCCTGATCCTCTTTTCCTCACACTTTAGGGTCCTCAAACCATGCCAACTGCCTCAAAATGCAGTGGGTGCAGGCCTCTCTGGGCTGCACACACCACTCAGGACCCTGTTCAGGGCCCTGGGTAGGAGACCTGGGTTGATTATGATCCCATGGGTCCTGTTTGTATATGTGTGGTTGTGTGTCTGTTTGTGTGTGTGTCTGTATGTGTATCTCTGTGTGTGTGCCTGTGTGTCTCTGTTTATGTCCATGTGTGTCTCTATGTGTGTGTATATCTGTGTCTCTTTTCATGTTTATGTGTGCCAATGTGTGTGTTTATATGTGTGTCTTTGTGCGTGGATTGTATGTCTCTTTGTATGACTGTGTGTCTTTGTGTGCATTTGTGTGTGTCTGCATGTGTCTGTGGCCACATGTGGGAGTTAAACTTGGGGTGACCCATAGAGGGACAGGCTTACTGGTTCATGGTTATCTGTCAGAAGTGGGTTCGGGACACTGGTATCCATTTGAGCTGTCCTCTGTGGTAGCTGTGGTCCACTCTTCCAAACATCACCACACTGCTATTCTCCTTCTGGCTGGAGAGAAGGAACAGGAAGGGCTCCTTTTCAGATAATAATGCCACTCACTGTCTGAGGGCTGCACTTATCTACCCATCAGAGGCACTAGTATGATCCCCATTTTACAGATGTGGATATTGAGGCACGGAGGGATTAATTACCCAACAAAAGCTGGTCACCTGCTAATGAATGGCACAGAAGAGGTTTGAAGCTTGGCAGCTGGCCAGGCTCTGACCACTCACCCTTCTGTAGAGAGCCTATTCCTCTCCAGGAACCAGAGTCCTCAGAGATACCCTCAGAGACCCCGTGCTGAAGGGGTCCGGTCTCCCCTTTGTGTAGCCTGTTGTTTTTCAGAAAAGCCGAGGCTGGAAGACCCTAAGGGATTGGGTTCAGGATAACTCAGGGTTGGCTTCATGGGCCTGTGACCTGTGCCATCTATAGGGTCACACTCTCAGGAGGGACCCACACCTTTGCTCTCCCTGTCTTGAAATTCCTTATACTTTTGGAACAGGAGGTCCCACATTTTCTTTTTGAACCGGCTCCTGTGAGTTGTGAAGCTGGTCTTAAGCACCTGGCAAAATGTTAGTGGGGAAGTAAATATTCCTGCCATCCCTCTTCTTCCTTCCATATCAAATCCATCAGCAAATCCTGTTGTCTTTTCCTCCACCTGTATCCTGACACCTTCCATTGTTCTCCTTCTTGCTTCCCAGCCCTGGACCAAGCTGCTGCCCTTGAGCCCATGAGCATGGTTGTGTTCCAGTAAAACTTTAGAGAAATGAGTGGCAGGGCCAGATGTGGCCCTGGGGCCATAGCTATGCTTATTAGACAGTCTTTCAGGAAATTTCTGGATCAGGTGCTCTATAATTTTTCATGCAACTGAGAGGAGCTTACAGCTGATTTAGAGAGATTTCTTGCTTGTCTAGCTCAGACTTACTTGTGCAAGTAGAAGGCAGACAGGCTGAGAAGTGACACCTTGTGTCTTCAAGTTGTCAAAGACATGGCTGGTCCTTTTGTGGGCAAGCCTCTGTTATGCCAGGCTCAGGACACCATCAAAGGATGCATGATGCAACTGTATTTGTTTCTCGCTAAGGCCAAGTTCCTGGCCCAGGATGACAAGGTTCCCGATCTGTGGGAGAGGAGATGGTTTCCACATAAAGGTTTCAGAAGTGGGAGTGGGACTGGGCTCAGCTGGAGATGCCATGATGACTCCAGAGAAAACCTGAGGCCTGGCTGTGTCCTGGGTGGACCTCAGATGGATAGACCAAGCTGGGGCAGGAATTCAGATTCCATTTGTGCAGGGCTATGGATTTTTACCAACCCCTGATCCTCTTGCACACAGCATCTGAAGGGAGTCATATTGGCCTCATGCCTTCTGTAAAGGTGGGGAAACTGAGACTCAGGACAGGACCAAATGGTTGCCACTTGAGGACAAAATGAGTAGAGAGCAGGGTAGTCTTGTCCTTGGCATCACTATGATGAGAAGATAGAAATGGAATGAATTCATTACAATGAATTGTGGATTCTCCACCTGCTCAGGAAGACAGAAGCCAAATATACAATGTTGCTGCCAGAGTTCTTATGAAAATTCCACGTGGGAAACATGTTTTTTGGGTTGTGTATGCCTTAGAGAGAGACAGATAGAGACAGAGACAGAGAGACACAGAGAGAAGGAGAGAGAGAGTACTCTGACCCTTTGGTGGAGGCAGGCCATAGATTTTACTGGACTCTCAAAAGCCCCCTAGAGTGAGAACCAATTTATCAGGCCCCTCCCCTGGCCCCTGCTTTCCCTGCCCAGATGCCTGAAGACCTTGGCTGCCCCCAGAAACCCAAGATCAGTTTTATTCTCTCTCCCAAATACCCCACACTTGCATGAATCTTAACTGGCCAGCCCAGCTCCACTGCTTATGAGATGCTTGACCTTGAATAGGCCCTGGCTCTCTGCACCTCATTTCCCTCCTCTGTATAATGGAGCTAATCATAGTCTTGCTCTATGGGGTTGTTGCAGGATTTAACATGTTATTTCCATGAAAGTGCTCAGCAAATTCTGAGAACAGAAATGTAGGTGCTTTCTTCATCTCTCTCCCTGCTCCCAGCAAAATGAATCTTGAGACACTCATGGGCAATGGAGCTGCAAATCCACACCCTAAGCCACTTTCTGGGTTAGCCATTCTGGGAGTGTGTGTGTCAGCAGGGGCTCTGTCTCCCCAGGGACAAGTTTTGCAATGTGGGGGCCAGCCACTAGGGAACTTTGGGAAAGTTGGAGCCTCCTACGTGGTCCTGCATGTGTTTTGTAAGGAGTGGTAGCTCCTAGGGCCAGTTCTGACTCAGCTTCTGGTTTCCAGTTATCCAAACGGTGTCACAGCCAAGAGATCCAACAATCATCCCAATGAGGTATTTGAAGTTGAAGAGCCAGCTGGTACACTGGAAGGTTCTGGGCAAATGAGGGTTGAAGAGCTTGTTTGCACCTGTGGAGGCAAGAGATAAGTGTCTCTCAGTGCCAAGGATAGGTGGAGGGGTGAATACATGTGGGGGTGGGGGTTGGTGGCAGGTACTCACAGCAGGGCTGACTGGAGCAGATGATGAAGGGCACCCACAAGTCATAAGAGCCAGTGTCAAAGACGACCCCAAATTCCTGAGGGGGTGTTCCATTGGTGATGTTTCTGAAGTAGACCATCTATGGGGCTGGGGAGGGGTGGTTAGGGCAGGCCTGGCTACCCTGGCCAGACTCAGTTCTCAGAATGCTGCCTCTGTCCAGGTGTCCCATGTCTCCTGAAATCACTTTCCAACCACCCTGCCTCACAGCCTCTGCTCAGACCAGTGCCTTCATTTGGTTTTTTTTCCCCTGTGCGCTCTTAGTTCCCCAACCCATGATCAAACACGTGTCACTGCAGTTTCAGCACAGAGTCTTAACCACTGGGCCTCCAGAGAAGTCCAGATGCTATCATCTGAGAAGATTTGCAGTCTTCCCTTCAAGGCCCAGCCTGAGTGTTTCCTCTCCAAGTGGCCCTCATTGGTCGCCACAAGCCACTTCCTCTAAAATCAAACTGTGTCCTCTTAATAGCATGCAGTTGGTCCTTTTACTGGACATGTATTTACTCTTTGCCTATCACTCCACCTAGCCTATGCATCCTTGAAGAATAGATTAGATCTTTTTTAAAATCAATATCAATAACCATGATGTTAGATTTTTATGGCGTCACAGGCCATCGGACTCAGTAACTTTTTTATGGTGTCCTTCTTGGAACTGCAGAGGCTGAGCTGCCTCTGCCTGGGGTTTCAAACTTGATGTGCAGTTGGCTTTATCTTTTGATAAGACTTGGCTCCCATTTCATCTGTAACTCCATGGCTCAGAAAGAACAATTTCCCTCTCACTAATGACATATCTTTGGAACAGAAATGGATGCTTACTGGCCCCTTGTTAACTGCTGCACCCAGTCACCACAGACCAAGAGCTCAGGATGAGACTGTCTTCTCCTCTGGGTCCTTGTTTCCCAGTGGTTCTGCTTCTTGCAGGAACCCCATCCCAACATTCAGCCTGGCCCCTCCGGTGAACCCCAGTTCTAGTGCAGAGCACCAAGGGGCACTGTGGAGCGACATCCTCCCAAGATACTCACATCCAGATAGTTCCTCAGGGGTTGAAGGGAAATTTTTGGGTCATCAGTGGCATTCTGGGACCGGTCATCAGTGTTCTCCTCCAGGAAACTTGTCAGCAGGTTTTTCTCCCTGAGGGTTTCTTGCAAAGTCTTGATCTTTGTTAAGGGGATTCTTTCACCAAGCATTGGGAAAAGGAAACAAAGAAGGAGCAGTAATCAGCTGTCCATGTTATTGTATGACTGTCATAATTTGCATTGTAATGTATTCTCCCAGCATTTTTATGTGTGTCATGTTATTATCAGGCCGCCATGCAAAGAGCAAGGCAAAGACCTCGGTTTGAATACTGGTTCTTGTTTTGCAATCTTGGGTAAGACATATGACCATTTGGAATCTCAGTTTCCCCATTGGTAAAAAGGTGGAATATAATAACCCCCCAACTCCACATAGGATGTTGTGGGTATTAAGTGAGATGATGGATATACTGGACCTGATATGTAGGAAGTCTCAATAATGACAGCCACTACCATTGCTATGGCCATCCCGCTGTATCTTTTCCAAAGAATCTCTGAAAGGAGGTGGAAGGAGGATCATTATCTTCTATTTAAAGGGGAGGAAATGGAAATGCAGGGAGTTTGTGACTTGGCTTTGGTCACCCTGCTTGTCAGAGGCAAAACAGCCTAGAAATAGCCTTACTTATCTTTCTCCAGGGCCTAAGCAGAAAAGAGCGGTGAGAAAGGATGCCAGGAGATGTGATATAAGTAAGGAAATGAAGAGGCTAGAGAGGGAAGGGAGAGTCAAAAGAGGAAGAGAAGAATCACATTTCAGCATGCAGAGAGACAGCCAAAGAGATGGAGAGATAAGAGAGAGACATACAGAGATGAAGACACAGACACATTCACACCGAAATGGAGAGAGAGCAGAGAGAAGACCTACAAGCAAATACAGGAGAAGTGCTCTTCCATTAGACCACACTTACAGTGGCAGGTGTTGTGCAGTGAACAATTTGAAGAAGTGTCATTTTCACATAGCTCATGATGTGACTGGCAACCCCAGAGTTGTGCAACCCTGCAGGCCCACCCCAGGACTGTTGGGCCCCTTGGTGCCATGGCAAGATACTCATCAGTAAGTGTGAATTGATCTTGAAGACTGTATGGGAATGAGTATATTTCCTTGTAACTCTGATTGGTGGAAGAATAAGAGGACAAGGAAAACCACAGAAAGAGAGGTGATGACACTTACAGTCCCTGTACTTACTTGACTAGACAATCTGAGAGGGCCACCAGCCCGAGGATCCCAAGCCACTTCATGTTTCTTTCTGGGCTGCAATTACTCAGGAAAGAGCATGCAGTGGTGGCCAGGAGCTGCTGGTTATATATGCTCTGACCTGCCCTAATTGTCCCCTTTTGGTCACCAATGTATCTGAAAAGAAATATGAACCTGTTGATAAAATCTTTACCTCCATTGTTGTCCTAGGGAGTGTACACATAGAAAATTCTCAGAATACATAGGTTTCTACTGTAATCTCTTCCTTGGGGCTTTGCTACAAAATTGAACTCCATGGACTAAGAGTGGGGAGACTCTTGACAACTTTAAGATAAGACACTGGCAGTAACGGGATAAAAGTAAAGGCTAGGGGCCATGGTTGACATTTATGATCTCATGTGGTCTTCCTAGCAAATTCATGAGATTGTGCACTGCTGTCCTCAGTCAGAGAGGAGATTGCTAGGAGGAAAAGAGGTCAAATGGCAAAGGGAGGACTTGAGTGAAATCCCAGTGACCTACGAGTGAGTGGCTTTAGGTAGTGGGATAGATGGCCCAGATTGGGGGCACTTTTGATGCCAGTATGCATCAAAAATCTAGGCTAGAGTAGTATTACACTTGCAGAATTTCACTGTTGGAAGAAATGTGCATGCATCCACAAGGTACTTCACATCATCCATCAAACATATAAGGGGCACCTGGTGTGCTGAGGTCTGGTTAGATGCTGGAAAATTAAAGTGGAGTGAGACACAAGTGGTCCTTATCTTCAGGGAGATAACAGTCTCGGACAGTTCTCACAAACTCATGGCCCAAGAGGCAAGAGAAATGATTGGAAGGGCTGGGCAGGCATCATGGACGTGGCAGGCATCACGTGCCCTAAGAGTGGGGGCAGCCTCTGCTTAGCTCCAACCAGTGACTACCATTTTGGAAAACAGCCTGGTGGACCAAGTTTTCAAGAGAAGGCAGAAGTCTGGATATTTATGTAAAATATCCTGATTTAAATATTAGCAAGTATTTTTTTTTTCTTCTTCACAAAATGTACTGTGAGCCAAACCTGAGGCAACTGTGAACTAGATTCAGCCTGCATGCCGTTCAGGTCTTTATTTCTCCCCTAGAAGTGGGAGCAGAGAGCGACAGAGAGGGTTCAATTCTTGTCCGTCGAATGAGTAAGAGACTGAATGCCCTATAGCAAGTTAATTTCCCTTCCATTTGTGAAGAAAAATCACCAGGGTCATTAAACCACTAAATTGAGCAATGTTCACTTGCTGACATCTGATATAATTCCCCAATAGGATCCATGCCTTGAAATATTTTGTCTATCAAACCAAACATGGAAAGATATAAATTTTCAGCCTTATTTCTCAGAAAAGACACAAAAGACCACTCAGAACTCCTCCTTAGCCTGAGTTGAACAGGCTAACTGTTAAACTGTTATCCCAGCCAAAGTAAAGACAGTGAAGTTTTATAGCTCCTTCCAGGATTCCCAGGCCCTGGGTGTTCCTGCATGTGACCTATCCAGGCCTGTCTCTTGGATAGAACAACGGGAGTCTGATCTGGTTACCAGGTGGGTGGTAGATGGGGTGCTGCGTCTTCCTACTCATTTTTGCACACTGTTAATGTTCAGTTTTGGTGGTTCAGTCCCTATGGAGGGAATTTGACAACATCTAGCAAATGACACACACAAAACCTTTTAGCTCAGCCATTCTACTTCTAGGGATTTATCTAAAGATATACTGGCAAAAATGCAAAAAAGCATATCCACAAGGTATTCAGTGCAACATTGTTTGTAAAACTCAGTGATTAGAAACATACCTGAAGTGCCTATTCACTGGAGAGCTTTGAATAAGGCATAGGACGACTGAAGAATTGGGTATAAAGGGGATGGAGGGAGGCATGGAATGGCTGAGATCTTCAGGGTATACTATTCAGTTTTGAAAAAAGAAGGACCAGAAAGTTGCTTACAGTTTGTTGTTTTTCCATATACCTGTATGTCCATTTTCAAAAAGAAAGATGGGAAGAATAAAGCAAAAGCTATTAAAAATTGTAAATTTTGGGGGAGGGACAGGGACAGAAGTGAGATTTATCTTGTTTTATAGTTTGACTTTGCAACCATGTAAATTTGTTACACAAAGGGAGTTCAACTCTAGGATGGAAGATGCCTTAGAGGACTGGGACGGGGAGGGTGGGGGGGACTCGAGGGAGGGTGGGGGGGAGTCAAGAGAGGGAGGGAATACGGAGATATGTGTATAAAAACAGATGATTGAACTTGGTGTACCCCCCCCACAAATAATAAATTAATAAATAAAATTAAAAAAAAATGTGTTACAGAATCAAAAAATAAAGTCCATCGAAATTGAGAACTATGAGAAATGAACCTAATTCTATCAAGTTGGTGACATTCACAGAAGAAAATATTACTTAAGTGGCTTTAAAATGCAAAATTTTGACTCTACATTCAGAGTGGGATATCTCCTAAAGACAGAGAGAAACAAACTAAAATACCCTTCCTCAAATACAAAACCAAAAGAAAAAACAAAGAAATCTGAAAGTATATCCAACACCTCATTTTTGGCCATATTGCTGCTGTTGTTTTGAAACTATCTTAAGTATGTGCATGCAAGTTAAAGAAAGTGAGTAATTAAACCTCATGTTGTTATGAAGCAAGACTTTCAGTGGAAGAGCCAAAGAAGATTTAAGTGTAAGACCAAAAATCTTAGGTAAATCCCTGTGGTCTTAAAACTTGAATTGGATATATACATTGTATCAATGAATTTCTTTCCTTTTTTTTCTTAAAAGATAATGTGTACTTCTTGGCTCTGACCACTGAAAAGCGTAGAAGGGATGGCAACTTGATGACAGTGAGTATCCTGAGGCCTAGTTTTTGCTATCTAAATATCATTTCCCACAAGACAATCCAGAGATTCTTGATAAGATGGCTAATTTCAGGGCTAGGCCAAGAAACGCACAAGATAAGCCTGGGAATCTTGAAGGACCAGAAAGTCAAGGGCCTTCAAAGACCACCACTGGCTGGATAAAATGTGTAGGAATCCATATGAAGGAGCCAAAAGTGCGACAATCTTGAAACATGGGGGAAGGGGGCAGGGCAAAACTTTGAAAGAATGACATAGCCTGAGGACATGACATAAACTGAAGAGAACCAAATGGGTCCAAGATGGCAGATAAGTTGACTTCCACTAGAAATTTGGCCTAAGTAACACAGGCATAAGGATCAAAAAGTGGGGTGTGGCCCAACTCCTGCAAATCCCCAACCCTTCCTGAAATAGCTGGAATACTCTTCTCACTCCTTAGCCTATGAAAGTCCCCACCCCTGTAAAAACTGACCACCCCATACCTTGGTGGCTTTCTCACCTTCTGAGTTAGATCACAGTCTGTCTGTGGAGTGTGTTTTTGTCTAAATTAATCGACTTCTTACCTGTCAGTATGTCTCTCACCGAATTCTTTCTGTGATGAGACATCAAAAACCTGGGCTTCCTGGAGTTTTGAAACCAGGTGTGTGATCTCAGTTGGACAACTTTGGGTTTTAGCTGGGTTCGAGTCCTGGCTGCATGGGTTCACGTCCCAATCAGGATTTTGGCTGGGCTTGTGTCCTGGTATGTGGGTTCAAATTCCAACCTGATGTGTACAGTTTTAGCTGGTGACTACAAATGACAGTGATAAGGTAAGAGAATGTTGAGAGTTAGATCTTGGTCCTAAAGAGGCCTGTGGTACTGATCTCAGAGAGGCAACAGTGAGTGGTGGTGTGAAGCGAGATCTTAATTCCCTGCCAGGATTTGAACGTGGGTAGCCTGGGTGAAAACCCGGAGTCCTAGCAAGCAGCCCAGCAAGGCTAGAGGCTAGAAGCTATTTTTCCCTGGCTCTTGCCCCCATTGAAAAATGCATTTCTCCTGGAGGCTCAAATTGTAAACGCAGGTACAAAGTTTAGTATTAGAGACATAGCATAGAAACAGGTGGGAGAGCACACAGAGAAACAATTGGTTGAGAAACAATTGGTTGAGAAACAATTGGTTATGAAACAAGCAAGGCAGATATGCACAGCTCGTGAAAAAGGGTGTGGGCATAATTCCTAATGAAGAGGAGCCCAGTAAAGTGGCGGTTAAATCATTTATATAGGGCAGTTCTTCTGGATCTTTGTTTACCTTTGGCAAATTATATGATTTCTTTTTTAAAAATTATTTATTTATGGGCTACTTTGGGTCTTCATTGCTGCATACAGAGTTTCTGTAGTTTTGGTGCAGGGGTTGCTCTTCATTGTGGTGCAAGGGTTTCTCATTGTGGTGGCTTTTCTTGTTACCAGGCATGGGCTCTAAGCCCATGGGCTTCAGTAGTTGTGGCACACTGGCTCAGTAGCTTTGCCTCACAGGCTGTAGCATGCAGGCCCAAAAGTTGTGCTGTACTGGCTAAGTTGGTCTGCTGTTGTGGGATCTTCCTGGAGCAGGGATCAAACTTCTGCCTTGGCAGGTGAATTCTTAACCAGTGCACCACCAGTGAAGTCCTCAATTTTCTGGTTTCTTTCTTCACACCTGAACTGTCCCAGGACCCTCCCCATCATGCATGCACACCTTATTTCCAAGATGGATTTAAGCCCAGAAGCCTATGGTAAAGTCATAGCATGACATAATATGGGGTGATGTCCCCTCCTTTTTGACCTTCAAGGAGCCTTTCTCTGCATGTGTAATGTCTCCCTTGTCCCCAAAATGGGGAGTGTATGACCTCTTGATCTCTTAATAGGGTTTAACCCCTCCCTGACCCTGCCATAAAAGTGTCAAATATTCAGTTATTTACCCTATTCCTGTTGCTGTCTCATATATTGAAGTGCAGATATCAAAATATAGACAGGAGTCTGGTCGTAAATATGTAGTTCTGAAGCCGGTGTGTCTCTTGCCTCAGGATAGGGAAAGAGGGGGCTGGTAATGAACATCTGGCCTGGAGCTCATCATCTTCTCTGCCCCCTGAGATGTAAACAAGAGGCCAGTTGTAAATGCCTAGCCTGGAGCCCATCTATCTCCTACCTCAGTACCTCACATGACAGCTATGTTGGGGAGGATGCTTTGCCAATGTCTGCTCAGTTTTAACTGATGTGTCAAACCTCTATGCTTATACACATTCAACAGCAGGTCCAGGACAACATTGTTAATTTCTATACTCTTCTCCTTGATATCGAGGTTTTTCTCCTATATTCTTATTCATTCCTGCTCGCTTTCTTTCTTTTTCTCTTTCTTTTTTCTTTCTTTCTTTCTCTTTCTTTCTTTCTTTTTCTTTTTCTTTTTCTTTCTTTCTTTCTTTCTTTCTTTCTTTCTTTCTTTCTTTCTTTCTTTCTTTCTTTCTTTCTTTCTTTCTTTCTTTCTGTCTCTCTCTCTCTCTCTCTCTCTCTCTCTCTCTCTCTCTCTTTCTTTCTTTCTTTCTTTCTTTCTTTCTTCTTTTTCTTTCTTTCTTTCATTCTTTCTTTTTCTTTCTTTCTTTCTTTCTTCTGTTAACCTCAGAAGACCTGTGTGAACACCAAGATGTAATTCTTATTGCTTTTACTCCCCTCCCTCTGACCCTCACAAGTGCTGACCGTTTATTCACAACTTATAGCTAGAAAAACCCCTGGTCATCATCAACAACATATGGGACATCTCCTGTACCATTTCTTTGTTACAACTTTTTGGGCACTAACAGCTGGTTGGGAGACTACCTTGGAAAGGGTAGCATCTAATATCCTAAGTGCCAAGCTTGACCATATTGAGTGGTTATTTGTGACTTAAGAGGGGAATTTTGGATAGCTTGGGAGTTAGAGATGTCACTTCCAGCTTGTCTGAAGTGGGTCAAGCTGCATCAATCCCAAGCAATACCCCTCTGGGCCATATACTCTGTGACTGGGAACGATTTGGACTACAAGAATTAAAAAGAAAATACATAGTAGGTTATGTCATCAGATTTGTCCATAATATGAGTTACAGAATTTAAAATGGTGTCAAGTATTCTTTATTCAATTTTTCATGGCCTTGTATCTAGGCAATAGATCCCCAAAATAACTTAAGGTGTGTATAGCTCAGAGGGATAACTCCAGGAAAGAGACAGAGGAGTGTGTAAGTGATGCACCCTACATGGCTATGGATCCTGAGTGATAGTGGATCCCTTCTCCTCTGAGGTTCAGGCCCTTTTAGCTACACATTTCCTTGCCCAGTGTGGCCCAAACCTCAGGCACAAAATTCAGGAAAGAGCAGCTATTGCTCAGAATCTGATGAACGACCTGTTCCAATTGGCTTATTTGGTTTTCAGTAATAGTGATATGTTGGAAAAGGCTGAACACATCCAAGGAAATATGCAAAAGGCCCAAATGATGGCTGTGGCTTAATCTGCTCAGAGACCATCAAAGGGGAAGCTGACTTTTCAGGGCCAATGTGGCCCTGGCAGACCACAAGGCCTATGGGTACCCATACAAGGCCAGTGAGCCCTGTGTGGATAAAAGGGGCACTGAGAGAGGATTGTGATCAATATGCCCTTTGCAAACAAGCCAGGGTTTGGAATAGGGAATGCCCCAGACACCAGAGGGCAATGAGTGCCACTTGGCCTTTGATTGTTTTGCAATCAGAAGACTGTGGGGGCCCAAGGCCTGAAGTGGCTTTACCTAGTGATACCACGTATATAACAAATGTTGAGCCTCCAGTGGTCAGTGATGTGGTTGATCACTTGATACAGTTTCTCATAGACATTGGTGCAACCTTCTCAGTCTTAACCCAAAGAATTGGAAATCTTAGCAGTCATAAGGAAAATATAATGGGGTTGTCAGGGAAGAGACTGAGGCACACTTTCCTGGAACCCCTTTTGTGCAAGATCAATGGCCAGCTGTGTTTACCTTCCTTTCTGTTTTTGCCTGCCAGTCCCATCCCTTTAATGGGAAGAGACTTATTAACTAAGTTAGGAGCCACTTTGTTTCTTCAGGGGATAGGGAGCCACCCTCATCACCAAATGCTTCTAAGAAAAAGCAAAAAGGAATGGATAAACTCTGAAGCTAAATAGAAGACTCAGTAAAGACCCTGGAATGTGGAATATCAAGGTTCTCGGCTTGACCAAAGATTATTAAGTAAAAAGGCTTACATAGTGTCTAAACATAAGTTACAAATGTCTTTTTTTAATCCCAAATAATTTATTTTGTTTTATTTTTTAAGCTCTTTTTTGGAATATAATTGCTTTACACTGTTGTGCCAGTTTTTGCTGTACAACAAAGTGAATCAGCTGTATTTATACATATGTCTCCATATCCCCTTCCTCCTGTGACTCCTTCCCACCTTTCCTATCCCAGCCCTCTAAGTCATCATCCATCATCCAATTGATCTCCCTGTGTTATGCAGCAGCTTCCCACTAGCTATCTATTTTATATTTGGTAGTGTATATATATGTCACTGCTACTCTCTCACTTCGTCCCTGCTTCTGCCTTGCCCCCTCCTCTGCCCAGTGCCCTCAAGTCCATTCTCTACATCTACACCTTTATTCTTGCCCTGTCACTGGGTTCATTTGTACCATTTTTTTCAGATTCCATATGTGTGAGTTAGCGAACAGTATTTGTTTTTCTCTCACTGGCTTACTTCACTCTGTATGACAGACTCTAGATCCATTCACCCCACTACAAACAACTCAAATTCATTCCTTCTTGTCACTGAGTAATATTCCATTGTATATATATGCCACATCTTCTTTATCCATTCATCTGTTGATTGGCATTTAGGTTGCTTCCATGTTCTGGCTATTGTAAATAATGCTGCAATGAACATTGTGGTACATGTTTTTTTTTGGATTATGATTTTCTCAGGGTTTATGCCCAGGAGTAGGATTGGTGGGTCATATGGTAGTTTCAGTTTTAGCGTTTTAAAGAACCTCCATAGAGTTTTCTGTAGTGGCTGTTCCAATTTACATTCCCACCAACAGTGCAAGAGGGATCCCTTCTCTGCACACCCTCTCCAACATTAGTTGTTTCTAGATTTTTTGATGATGGCCATTCTGATCAGTGTGAAGTGATACCTCATTGTGGCTTTGACTTGCATTTTGCTAATGATTAGTGATGTTGAGCATCTTTTCATGTGTTTGCTGGCCATCTGCATGTCTTCTTTGGAGAAATGTCTATTTAGGTCTTCTGTCCATTTGTGGATTGGGTTATTTGCTTTTTTGGTATGAAGCTGCATGAGCTGCTTGTATATTTTGGAGATTAATCCTTTGTCTATTGCTTCATTGGCAAATTTTTTGTCCCATTCTGAGGGTTGTTTCTAGTCTTGTTTATGGTTCCTTTCACTGTACAGAAGATTTTAAGTTTCATGAGGTCCCATTTGTTTATTCTTCATTTTATTTCCATTATTCTAGGAGGTGGGTCCAAAGGATCTTGCTGTGATTTATGTAATAGAGTATTCTGCCTATGTTTTCCTCTAAGATTTTTATAGTGTCTGGCCTTACGTTTTGGTCTTTAATCTATATTGGGATTATTTCTGTTTATGGTGTTAGGAAATGTTTTAATTTCATTCTGTTACTCGTAGCTGTCCATTATCCCCAGGACTGCTTATTAAAGAGGCTGTCTTTTTTCCGTTGTATATCCTTGCCTCCTTTATCAAGGATAAGGTGCCCATTCGTGTGTGGATTTATCTCTGGGTTCTCTATTGTGTTCTCTTGATCTATGTTTGTGTTTTTGTGCCAGTACCATAATGTCTTGATCACTGTAGCCTTGTAGTACAGTTTGAAGTCAGGGAGCCTGATTCCTCCAGCTCCATATTTCCTTCTCAAGATTGCTTTTGCTATTCAGTGTCTTTTGTCTTTCCATACAAATCATAAAATTTCTTATGCTAGTTCTGTTCAAAGTGCCACTGGTAACTTGATAGGGATTGCGTTGAATCTGTAAATTTAGGGAGTATATTCATTTTCACAATGTTGATTTTTCCAATCCAAGAACATGTTATGTCCCTCCATCTATTTGTATCGTCTTTGATTTCTTGCATCAGTGTCTTATCGTTTTCTGCATACAGGTCTTTTGCCTCCTTCAGCAGGTTTATTCCTAGGTATTCTCTTCTGTTTATTGCAATGGTAAATGGGAGTGTTTCCTTAATTTCTCTTTCTGTTCTTTCGTTGTTAGTGTATAGGAATGCAAGAGATTTCTGTGCATTTATTTTGTATCCTTCTACTTTACTAAATTCATATCCTAGTGCTAGCAGTTTTCTGGTAGCATCTTTGGGGTTTTCTATGTATAATATCATGTCATCAGCAAAGAGTGATAATTTTACTAC